>NW_027482061.1:22500-24802 GCF_051107435.1 Chaetodon auriga | reverse complement strand
GAAAGTAATTGTGAGAAATAAAGAAAAGGAAAAGAGGTTGCTGTATGCCTGGAAAAGGCCGGAAGCCTCCCCACGGCTGTGAGAAGGCCAGGGGGTCAGGCCTGGAGCCAGCCCCCAGCAGGAGTAGCAGGCTGGGGGTCCTGGAAAGGCTGGAAACCTCCCCGTGGCTGCGAGAAGACGAGGGGGTCAGGCCTGGAGCCAGCACCCAGCCTGCTCCTCATGCTGGGGGCCTGGAAAAGGCCGGAAGCCTCCCCACGGCTGTGAGAAGGCCAGGGGGTCAGGCCTGGAGCCAGCCCCCAGTACGAGTAGCAGGCTGGGGGGCCTGGAAAGGCCAGACGCCTGCCTGTGGCTGCTAGAAGAAGACGAGGGGCTCAGGGCTGGAGCCAGCACCCAGCACGAGTAGCAGGCTGGGGGGCCTGGAAAGGCCAGAAGCCTCCCTGTGGCTGCTAGAAGAAGACGAGGGGGTCAGGGCTGGAGCCAGCACCCAGCACGAGAAGCAGGCTGGGGGGCCTGGAAAGGCCAGAAGCCTCCCTGTGGCTGCTAGAAGAAGAGGAGGGGGTCAGGGCTGGAGCCAGCACCCAGCACGAGTAGCAGGCTGGGGGGCCTGGAAAGGCCAGAAGCCTCCCTGTGGCTGCTAGAAGAAGACGAGGGGGTCAGGGCTGGAGCCAGCACCCAGCACGAGTAGCAGGCTGGGGGGCCTGGAAAGGCCAGAAGACTCCCTGTGGCTGCTAGAAGAAGAGGAGGGGGTCAGGGATGGAGCCAGCACCCAGCACGAGTAGCAGGCTGGGGGGCCTGGAAAGGCCAGACGCCTGCCTGTGGTTGCTAGAAGAAGAGGAGGGGGTCAGGGCTGGAGCCAGCACCCAGCACGAGTAGCAGGCTGGGGGGCCTGGAAAGGCCAGACGCCTGCCTGTGGCTGCTAGAAGAAGAGGAGGGGGTCAGGGCTGGAGCCGGCACCCAGCCTGCTCCTCGTGCTGGGGGCCTGGAAAGGCTGGAAGCCTCCCCGTGGCTGTGAGAAGAGGAGGGGGTCAGGGCTGGAGCCGGCACCCAGCCTGCTCCTCGTGCTGGGGGCCTGGAAAGGCTGGAAGCCTCCCCATGGCTGTGAGAAGATGAGGGGGTCAGGGCTGGAGCCGGCACCCAGCCTGCTCCTCGTGCTGGGGGCCTGGAAAGGCTGGAAGCCTCCCCATGGCTGTGAGAAGATGAGGGGGTCAGGCCTGGAGCCAGCCCCCAGCACGAGTAGCAGGCTGGTGGGCCTGGAAAGGCCAGACGCCTGCCTGTGGCTGCTAGAATAAGAGGAGGGGGTCAGGGCTGGAGCCAGCAACCAGCACGAGTAGCAGGCTGGGGGGCCTGGAAAGGCCAGACGCCTGCCTGTGGCTGCTAGAAGAAGAGGAGGGGGTCAGGGCTGGAGCCAGCACCCAGCACGAGTAGCAGGCTGGGGGGCCTGGAAAGGCCAGACGCCTGCCTGTGGCTGCTAGAAGAAGAGGAGGGGGTCAGGGCTGGAGCCGGCACCCAGCCTGCTCCTCGTGCTGGGGGCCTGGAAAGGCTGGAAGCCTCCCCGTGGCTGTGAGAAGATGAGGGGGTCAGGCCTGGAGCCAGCCCCCAGCACGAGTAGCAGGCTGGGGGGCCTGGAAAGGCCAGACGCCTGCCTGTGGCTGCTAGAAGAAGAGGAGGGGGTCAGGGCTGGAGCCAGCGCCCAGCACGAGTAGCAGGCTGGGGGGCCTGGAAAGGCCAGACGCCTCCCTGTGGCTGCTATAAGACGACGAGGGGGTCAGGGCTGGAGCCAGCACCCAGTACGAGTAGCAGGCTAGGGGGGCCTGGAAAGGCCAGACGCCTGCCTGTGGCTGCTAGAAGAAGAGGAGGGGGTCAGGGCTGGAGCCAGCACCCAGCACGAGTAGCAGGCTGGGGGGCCTGGAACGGCCAGACGCCTCCCTGTGGCTGCTAGAAGAAGAGGAGGGGGTCAGGGCTGAAGCCGGCACCCAGCCTGCTCCTCGTGCTGGGGGCCTGGAAAGGCTGGAAGCCTCCCCGTGGCTGTGAGAAGGTGAGGGGGTCAGGCCTGGAGCCAGCCACTAGCACGAGTAGCAGGCTGGGGGGCCTGGAAAGGCCAGACGCCTCCCTGTGGCTGCTAGAAGAAGAGGAGAGGGTCAGGGCTGGAGCCGGCACCCAGCCTGCTCCTCGTGCTGGGGGCCTGGAAAGGCTGGAAGCCTCCCCGTGGCTGTGAGAAGATGAGGGGGTCAGGCCTGGAGCCAGCCCCCAGCACGAGTAGCAGGCTGGGGGGCCTGGAAAGGCCAGACGCCTCCCTGTGGCT
>NW_027482061.1:7500-12500 GCF_051107435.1 Chaetodon auriga | reverse complement strand
GGCAGGCAGGCAGGCAGGCAGGCAGGCTGGCTGGCTGGCGGATGAGAGTGGAGGCAGGAGGAAAGGAAAAGGGTTAGGCTGGGAGCCAGCCCTTGGGGTTGGTGAAGGCAGGCAGGCAGGCAGGCAGGCAGGCTGGCTGGCTGGCTGGCTAATGAGAGTGGAGGCAGGAGGAAAGGAAAAGGGTTAGGCTGGGAGCCAGCCCTTGGGGTTGGTGAAGGCAGGCAGGCAGGCAGGCAGCCAGGCAGGCAGGCAGGCAGGCTGGCTGGCTGGCGGATGAGAGTGGAGGCAGGAGGAAAGGAAAAGGGTTAGGCTGGGAGCCAGCCCTTGAGGTTGGTGAAGGCAGGCAGGCAGGCAGGCTGGCAGGCTGGCTGGCTGGCGGATGAGAGTGGAGGCAGGAGGAAAGGAAAAGGGTTAGGCTGGGAGCCAGCCCTTGAGGTTGGTGAAGGCAGGCAGGCAGGCTAGCTGGCTGGCTGGCGGATGAGAGTGGAGGCAGGAGGAAAGGAAAAGAGTTAGGCTGGGAGCCAGCCCTTGGGGTTGGTGAAGGCAGGCAGGCAGGCAGGCTGGCTGGCTAATGAGAGTGGAGGCAGGAGGAAAGGAAAAGGGTTAGGCTGGGAGCCAGCCCTTGAGGTTGGTGAAGGCAGGCAGGCAGGCAGGCAGGCTAGCTGGCTGGCTGGCGGATGAGAGTGGAGGCAGGAGGAAAGGAAAAGGGTTAGGCTGGGAGCCAGCCCTTGGGGTTGGTGAAGGCAGGCAGGCAGGCAGGCAGGCAGGCTGGCTGGCTGGCGGATGTGAGTGGAGGCAGGAGGAAAGGAAAAGAGTTAGGCTGGGAGCCAGCCCTTGGGGTTGGTGAAGGCAGGCAGGCAGGCAGGCAGGCAGGCAGGCAGGCAGGCTGGCTGGCTGGCGGATGTGAGTGGAGGCAGGAGGAAAGGAAAAGAGTTAGGCTGGGAGCCAGCCCTTGGGGTTGGTGAAGGCAGGCAGGCAGGCAGGCTGGCTGGCTAATGAGAGTGGAGGCAGGAGGAAAGGAAAAGGGTTAGGCTGGGAGCCAGCCCTGTGAAGGGTATAGAGCTGGTCCGGCGTGCCACGGCCGGGACGAAAACCGCATCGTTCGTCCTGAATCGGAGGTTGGACTGTGTATGCACAGTATAGTATGTGGAATATATACAAAGGTTGAGAATTTTTAAACAAAAATAAAAGAAAGTAATTGTGAGAAATAAAGAAAAGGAAAAGAGGTTGCTGTATGCCTGGAAAAGGCCGGAAGCCTCCCCACGGCTGTGAGAAGGCCAGGGGGTCAGGCCTGGAGCCAGCCCCCAGCAGGAGTAGCAGGCTGGGGGTCCTGGAAAGGCTGGAAACCTCCCCGTGGCTGCGAGAAGACGAGGGGGTCAGGCCTGGAGCCAGCACCCAGCCTGCTCCTCATGCTGGGGGCCTGGAAAAGGCCGGAAGCCTCCCCACGGCTGTGAGAAGGCCAGGGGGTCAGGCCTGGAGCCAGCCCCCAGTACGAGTAGCAGGCTGGGGGGCCTGGAAAGGCCAGACGCCTGCCTGTGGCTGCTAGAAGAAGACGAGGGGCTCAGGGCTGGAGCCAGCACCCAGCACGAGTAGCAGGCTGGGGGGCCTGGAAAGGCCAGAAGCCTCCCTGTGGCTGCTAGAAGAAGACGAGGGGGTCAGGGCTGGAGCCAGCACCCAGCACGAGAAGCAGGCTGGGGGGCCTGGAAAGGCCAGAAGCCTCCCTGTGGCTGCTAGAAGAAGAGGAGGGGGTCAGGGCTGGAGCCAGCACCCAGCACGAGTAGCAGGCTGGGGGGCCTGGAAAGGCCAGAAGCCTCCCTGTGGCTGCTAGAAGAAGACGAGGGGGTCAGGGCTGGAGCCAGCACCCAGCACGAGTAGCAGGCTGGGGGGCCTGGAAAGGCCAGAAGACTCCCTGTGGCTGCTAGAAGAAGAGGAGGGGGTCAGGGATGGAGCCAGCACCCAGCACGAGTAGCAGGCTGGGGGGCCTGGAAAGGCCAGACGCCTGCCTGTGGTTGCTAGAAGAAGAGGAGGGGGTCAGGGCTGGAGCCAGCACCCAGCACGAGTAGCAGGCTGGGGGGCCTGGAAAGGCCAGACGCCTGCCTGTGGCTGCTAGAAGAAGAGGAGGGGGTCAGGGCTGGAGCCGGCACCCAGCCTGCTCCTCGTGCTGGGGGCCTGGAAAGGCTGGAAGCCTCCCCGTGGCTGTGAGAAGAGGAGGGGGTCAGGGCTGGAGCCGGCACCCAGCCTGCTCCTCGTGCTGGGGGCCTGGAAAGGCTGGAAGCCTCCCCATGGCTGTGAGAAGATGAGGGGGTCAGGGCTGGAGCCGGCACCCAGCCTGCTCCTCGTGCTGGGGGCCTGGAAAGGCTGG
The DNA here is from genome assembly GCF_051107435.1 of Chaetodon auriga. Classification (NCBI taxonomy): domain Eukaryota; kingdom Metazoa; phylum Chordata; class Actinopteri; order Chaetodontiformes; family Chaetodontidae; genus Chaetodon; species Chaetodon auriga. The sequence continues at coordinate 10,138 of NW_027482061.1, read as the reverse complement.
AAGCCTCCCCATGGCTGTGAGAAGATGAGGGGGTCAGGCCTGGAGCCAGCCCCCAGCACGAGTAGCAGGCTGGTGGGCCTGGAAAGGCCAGACGCCTGCCTGTGGCTGCTAGAATAAGAGGAGGGGGTCAGGGCTGGAGCCAGCAACCAGCACGAGTAGCAGGCTGGGGGGCCTGGAAAGGCCAGACGCCTGCCTGTGGCTGCTAGAAGAAGAGGAGGGGGTCAGGGCTGGAGCCAGCACCCAGCACGAGTAGCAGGCTGGGGGGCCTGGAAAGGCCAGACGCCTGCCTGTGGCTGCTAGAAGAAGAGGAGGGGGTCAGGGCTGGAGCCGGCACCCAGCCTGCTCCTCGTGCTGGGGGCCTGGAAAGGCTGGAAGCCTCCCCGTGGCTGTGAGAAGATGAGGGGGTCAGGCCTGGAGCCAGCCCCCAGCACGAGTAGCAGGCTGGGGGGCCTGGAAAGGCCAGACGCCTGCCTGTGGCTGCTAGAAGAAGAGGAGGGGGTCAGGGCTGGAGCCAGCGCCCAGCACGAGTAGCAGGCTGGGGGGCCTGGAAAGGCCAGACGCCTCCCTGTGGCTGCTATAAGACGACGAGGGGGTCAGGGCTGGAGCCAGCACCCAGTACGAGTAGCAGGCTAGGGGGGCCTGGAAAGGCCAGACGCCTGCCTGTGGCTGCTAGAAGAAGAGGAGGGGGTCAGGGCTGGAGCCAGCACCCAGCACGAGTAGCAGGCTGGGGGGCCTGGAACGGCCAGACGCCTCCCTGTGGCTGCTAGAAGAAGAGGAGGGGGTCAGGGCTGAAGCCGGCACCCAGCCTGCTCCTCGTGCTGGGGGCCTGGAAAGGCTGGAAGCCTCCCCGTGGCTGTGAGAAGGTGAGGGGGTCAGGCCTGGAGCCAGCCACTAGCACGAGTAGCAGGCTGGGGGGCCTGGAAAGGCCAGACGCCTCCCTGTGGCTGCTAGAAGAAGAGGAGAGGGTCAGGGCTGGAGCCGGCACCCAGCCTGCTCCTCGTGCTGGGGGCCTGGAAAGGCTGGAAGCCTCCCCGTGGCTGTGAGAAGATGAGGGGGTCAGGCCTGGAGCCAGCCCCCAGCACGAGTAGCAGGCTGGGGGGCCTGGAAAGGCCAGACGCCTCCCTGTGGCTGCTAGAAGACGACGAGGGGTTCAGGCTTGGAGCCAGCACCCAGCCCTGCTCCTCATGCTGGGGGCCTGGAAAAGGCTGGAAGCCTCCCCACGGCTGTGAGCAGATGAGGGGGGGTCAGGCCTGGTAAGGATGGAAGCCTCCCTGTGGCTGTGAAAAGACGAGGGGGTCAGGCAGGTGAGCTATGTCTATGAGAGAGAGGGAGAGAAAGAGAGAGAGAGAGAGAGAGAGAGAGAGAGAGAGAGAGAGAGAGAGGAGTACCAGGGGCACGGGGATGAGAGCAGAGTACCAGGGGCACGGGGATGAGAGCAGAGTACCAGGGGCACGGGGATGAGAGCAGAGTACCAAGGGCACGGGGATGAGAGCAGAGTACCAGGGGCACGGGGATGAGAGCAGAGTACCAGGGGCACGGGGATGAGAGCAGAGTACCAGGGGCACGGGGATGAGAGCAGAGTACCAGGGGCACGGGGATGAGAGCAGAGTACCAAGGGCACGGGGATGAGAGCAGAGTACCAGGGGCACGGGGATGAGAGCAGAGTACCAGGGGCACGGGGATGAGAGCAGAGTACCAGGGGCACGGGGATGAGAGCAGAGTACCAGGGGCACGGGGATGAGAGCAGAGTACCAAGGGCACGGGGATGAGAGCAGAGTACCAGGGGCATAAAACCAAAACGACAAGAAGAAGAAGTGGGGGGAGAAAAATATGACAAAGTCAATCTCGGAGAGAAGGCGAAAAGCAGGCCAAAGCGGTTGAAATCCAACCGCTTTGTCATTTTCAGAGAGAAGGCGAAAAGCGCAGGCCAAAGCCAAGCGCGTCTTGCGTATTTTCTACATTTCTTTCATTTTCTACATTTTTCGCCACGTCCCCGATGACAAAACGTCAAAAAAGATAAAGTACAGAAGGAGCGGGGAAGGAAAAACGACAAAAGTCGTTTTCGGAGAGAAGGCCCCAAAGCGGTTGAAATCCAACCGCTTTGGGTACCCCCTTCTCTCCGAAAGGCGCGCGCTTTTACCCGCCTTCCCAAGCGAGTCTGCGCACGATTTCAGAAACCAGCTTTTCGGAAACAGGGGCCTCCAGAGGAGAGGCCCGAGGCGCCCGGCCGTCGATGCCCGCCCCTCAGGCTCGGTGCGTGGGGCGGACAGGAGGGGTCTGCCGGCCTCCGGGCCCCGGTTCTCCGCGCTTTGGGGTGAGGGCCCCAAAGCGGTTGAAATCCAACTGCTTTGGGCACCCCCTTCTCTCCGAACGGCGCGCGCTTTTACCCGCCTTCCCAAGCGAGTCTGCGCACGATTTCAGAAACCAGCTTTTCGGAAACAGGGGCCTCCAGAGGAGAGGCCCGAGGCGCCCGGCCGTCGATGCCCGCCCCTCAGGCCCGGTGCCTGGGGCGGACAGGAGGGGTCTGCCGGCCTCCGGGCCGCGGTCCTCTGCGCTTTGGTTTCTTTTTCTCCGCCAGTCAGACAGCCGCCACACCGATCGATCGGCACACGTGACCCGCCATCGGAGGGCCCCCGCC
>NW_027482060.1:0-26211 GCF_051107435.1 Chaetodon auriga | reverse complement strand
GTTAGTGTGAAAAGTGCAGTATATGTTCATTTTGTGCTTTTCTCGCTCAAATAGCGTTATTTTGAGCTGAAAATGACGGAATATGAGTATGTTAGATTCATTTGTATTTATTTGTCAAACTGTCATAGAGTGACATTTCCACTTTAGAAACATCAATTCTTGCATGTTTTTGAAGGCCAGCATGGTTTCTTTTGAATTCGTGTGGAGTTAGTGTGAAAAGTGCAGTATATGTTCATTTTGTGCTTTTCTCGCTCAAATAGCGTTATTTTGAGCTGAAAATGACGGAATATGAGTATGTTAGATTCATTTGTATTTATTTGTCAAACTGTCATAGAGTGACATTTCCACTTTAGAAACATCAATTCTTGCATGTTTTTGAAGGCCAGCATGGTTTCTTTTGAATTCGTGTGGAGTTAGTGTGAAAAGTGCAGTATATGTTCATTTTGTGCTTTTCTCGCTCAAATAGCGTTATTTTGAGCTGAAAATGACGGAATATGAGTATGTTAGATTCATTTGTATTTATTTGTCAAACTGTCATAGAGTGACATTTCCACTTTAGAAACATCAATTCTTGCATGTTTTTGAAGGCCAGCATGGTTTCTTTTGAATTCGTGTGGAGTTAGTGTGAAAAGTGCAGTATATGTTCATTTTGTGCTTTTCTCGCTCAAATAGCGTTATTTTGAGCTGAAAATGACGGAATATGAGTATGTTAGATTCATTTGTATTTATTTGTCAAACTGTCATAGAGTGACATTTCCACTTTAGAAACATCAATTCTTGCATGTTTTTGAAGGCCAGCATGGTTTCTTTTGAATTCGTGTGGAGTTAGTGTGAAAAGTGCAGTATATGTTCATTTTGTGCTTTTCTCGCTCAAATAGCGTTATTTTGAGCTGAAAATGACGGAATATGAGTATGTTAGATTCATTTGTATTTATTTGTCAAACTGTCATAGAGTGACATTTCCACTTTAGAAACATCAATTCTTGCATGTTTTTGAAGGCCAGCATGGTTTCTTTTGAATTCGTGTGGAGTTAGTGTGAAAAGTGCAGTATATGTTCATTTTGTGCTTTTCTCGCTCAAATAGCGTTATTTTGAGCTGAAAATGACGGAATATGAGTATGTTAGATTCATTTGTATTTATTTGTCAAACTGTCATAGAGTGACATTTCCACTTTAGAAACATCAATTCTTGCATGTTTTTGAAGGCCAGCATGGTTTCTTTTGAATTCGTGTGGAGTTAGTGTGAAAAGTGCAGTATATGTTCATTTTGTGCTTTTCTCGCTCAAATAGCGTTATTTTGAGCTGAAAATGACGGAATATGAGTATGTTAGATTCATTTGTATTTATTTGTCAAACTGTCATAGAGTGACATTTCCACTTTAGAAACATCAATTCTTGCATGTTTTTGAAGGCCAGCATGGTTTCTTTTGAATTCGTGTGGAGTTAGTGTGAAAAGTGCAGTATATGTTCATTTTGTGCTTTTCTCGCTCAAATAGCGTTATTTTGAGCTGAAAATGACGGAATATGAGTATGTTAGATTCATTTGTATTTATTTGTCAAACTGTCATAGAGTGACATTTCCACTTTAGAAACATCAATTCTTGCATGTTTTTGAAGGCCAGCATGGTTTCTTTTGAATTCGTGTGGAGTTAGTGTGAAAAGTGCAGTATATGTTCATTTTGTGCTTTTCTCGCTCAAATAGCGTTATTTTGAGCTGAAAATGACGGAATATGAGTATGTTAGATTCATTTGTATTTATTTGTCAAACTGTCATAGAGTGACATTTCCACTTTAGAAACATCAATTCTTGCATGTTTTTGAAGGCCAGCATGGTTTCTTTTGAATTCGTGTGGAGTTAGTGTGAAAAGTGCAGTATATGTTCATTTTGTGCTTTTCTCGCTCAAATAGCGTTATTTTGAGCTGAAAATGACGGAATATGAGTATGTTAGATTCATTTGTATTTATTTGTCAAACTGTCATAGAGTGACATTTCCACTTTAGAAACATCAATTCTTGCATGTTTTTGAAGGCCAGCATGGTTTCTTTTGAATTCGTGTGGAGTTAGTGTGAAAAGTGCAGTATATGTTCATTTTGTGCTTTTCTCGCTCAAATAGCGTTATTTTGAGCTGAAAATGACGGAATATGAGTATGTTAGATTCATTTGTATTTATTTGTCAAACTGTCATAGAGTGACATTTCCACTTTAGAAACATCAATTCTTGCATGTTTTTGAAGGCCAGCATGGTTTCTTTTGAATTCGTGTGGAGTTAGTGTGAAAAGTGCAGTATATGTTCATTTTGTGCTTTTCTCGCTCAAATAGCGTTATTTTGAGCTGAAAATGACGGAATATGAGTATGTTAGATTCATTTGTATTTATTTGTCAAACTGTCATAGAGTGACATTTCCACTTTAGAAACATCAATTCTTGCATGTTTTTGAAGGCCAGCATGGTTTCTTTTGAATTCGTGTGGAGTTAGTGTGAAAAGTGCAGTATATGTTCATTTTGTGCTTTTCTCGCTCAAATAGCGTTATTTTGAGCTGAAAATGACGGAATATGAGTATGTTAGATTCATTTGTATTTATTTGTCAAACTGTCATAGAGTGACATTTCCACTTTAGAAACATCAATTCTTGCATGTTTTTGAAGGCCAGCATGGTTTCTTTTGAATTCGTGTGGAGTTAGTGTGAAAAGTGCAGTATATGTTCATTTTGTGCTTTTCTCGCTCAAATAGCGTTATTTTGAGCTGAAAATGACGGAATATGAGTATGTTAGATTCATTTGTATTTATTTGTCAAACTGTCATAGAGTGACATTTCCACTTTAGAAACATCAATTCTTGCATGTTTTTGAAGGCCAGCATGGTTTCTTTTGAATTCGTGTGGAGTTAGTGTGAAAAGTGCAGTATATGTTCATTTTGTGCTTTTCTCGCTCAAATAGCGTTATTTTGAGCTGAAAATGACGGAATATGAGTATGTTAGATTCATTTGTATTTATTTGTCAAACTGTCATAGAGTGACATTTCCACTTTAGAAACATCAATTCTTGCATGTTTTGAAGGCCAGCATGGTTTCTTTTGAATTCGTGTGGAGTTAGTGTGAAAAGTGCAGTATATGTTCATTTTGTGCTTTTCTCGCTCAAATAGCGTTATTTTGAGCTGAAAATGACGGAATATGAGTATGTTAGATTCATTTGTATTTATTTGTCAAACTGTCATAGAGTGACATTTCCACTTTAGAAACATCAATTCTTGCATGTTTTTTGAAGGCCAGCATGGTTTCTTTTGAATTCGTGTGGAGTTAGTGTGAAAAGTGCAGTATATGTTCATTTTGTGCTTTTCTCGCTCAAATAGCGTTATTTTGAGCTGAAAATGACGGAATATGAGTATGTTAGATTCATTTGTATTTATTTGTCAAACTGTCATAGAGTGACATTTCCACTTTAGAAACATCAATTCTTGCATGTTTTTGAAGGCCAGCATGGTTTCTTTTGAATTCGTGTGGAGTTAGTGTGAAAAGTGCAGTATATGTTCATTTTGTGCTTTTCTCGCTCAAATAGCGTTATTTTGAGCTGAAAATGACGGAATATGAGTATGTTAGATTCATTTGTATTTATTTGTCAAACTGTCATAGAGTGACATTTCCACTTTAGAAACATCAATTCTTGCATGTTTTTGAAGGCCAGCATGGTTTCTTTTGAATTCGTGTGGAGTTAGTGTGAAAAGTGCAGTATATGTTCATTTTGTGCTTTTCTCGCTCAAATAGCGTTATTTTGAGCTGAAAATGACGGAATATGAGTATGTTAGATTCATTTGTATTTATTTGTCAAACTGTCATAGAGTGACATTTCCACTTTAGAAACATCAATTCTTGCATGTTTTTGAAGGCCAGCATGGTTTCTTTTGAATTCGTGTGGAGTTAGTGTGAAAAGTGCAGTATATGTTCATTTTGTGCTTTTCTCGCTCAAATAGCGTTATTTTGAGCTGAAAATGACGGAATATGAGTATGTTAGATTCATTTGTATTTATTTGTCAAACTGTCATAGAGTGACATTTCCACTTTAGAAACATCAATTCTTGCATGTTTTTGAAGGCCAGCATGGTTTCTTTTGAATTCGTGTGGAGTTAGTGTGAAAAGTGCAGTATATGTTCATTTTGTGCTTTTCTCGCTCAAATAGCGTTATTTTGAGCTGAAAATGACGGAATATGAGTATGTTAGATTCATTTGTATTTATTTGTCAAACTGTCATAGAGTGACATTTCCACTTTAGAAACATCAATTCTTGCATGTTTTTGAAGGCCAGCATGGTTTCTTTTGAATTCGTGTGGAGTTAGTGTGAAAAGTGCAGTATATGTTCATTTTGTGCTTTTCTCGCTCAAATAGCGTTATTTTGAGCTGAAAATGACGGAATATGAGTATGTTAGATTCATTTGTATTTATTTGTCAAACTGTCATAGAGTGACATTTCCACTTTAGAAACATCAATTCTTGCATGTTTTTGAAGGCCAGCATGGTTTCTTTTGAATTCGTGTGGAGTTAGTGTGAAAAGTGCAGTATATGTTCATTTTGTGCTTTTCTCGCTCAAATAGCGTTATTTTGAGCTGAAAATGACGGAATATGAGTATGTTAGATTCATTTGTATTTATTTGTCAAACTGTCATAGAGTGACATTTCCACTTTAGAAACATCAATTCTTGCATGTTTTTGAAGGCCAGCATGGTTTCTTTTGAATTCGTGTGGAGTTAGTGTGAAAAGTGCAGTATATGTTCATTTTGTGCTTTTCTCGCTCAAATAGCGTTATTTTGAGCTGAAAATGACGGAATATGAGTATGTTAGATTCATTTGTATTTATTTGTCAAACTGTCATAGAGTGACATTTCCACTTTAGAAACATCAATTCTTGCATGTTTTTGAAGGCCAGCATGGTTTCTTTTGAATTCGTGTGGAGTTAGTGTGAAAAGTGCAGTATATGTTCATTTTGTGCTTTTCTCGCTCAAATAGCGTTATTTTGAGCTGAAAATGACGGAATATGAGTATGTTAGATTCATTTGTATTTATTTGTCAAACTGTCATAGAGTGACATTTCCACTTTAGAAACATCAATTCTTGCATGTTTTTGAAGGCCAGCATGGTTTCTTTTGAATTCGTGTGGAGTTAGTGTGAAAAGTGCAGTATATGTTCATTTTGTGCTTTTCTCGCTCAAATAGCGTTATTTTGAGCTGAAAATGACGGAATATGAGTATGTTAGATTCATTTGTATTTATTTGTCAAACTGTCATAGAGTGACATTTCCACTTTAGAAACATCAATTCTTGCATGTTTTTGAAGGCCAGCATGGTTTCTTTTGAATTCGTGTGGAGTTAGTGTGAAAAGTGCAGTATATGTTCATTTTGTGCTTTTCTCGCTCAAATAGCGTTATTTTGAGCTGAAAATGACGGAATATGAGTATGTTAGATTCATTTGTATTTATTTGTCAAACTGTCATAGAGTGACATTTCCACTTTAGAAACATCAATTCTTGCATGTTTTTGAAGGCCAGCATGGTTTCTTTTGAATTCGTGTGGAGTTAGTGTGAAAAGTGCAGTATATGTTCATTTTGTGCTTTTCTCGCTCAAATAGCGTTATTTTGAGCTGAAAATGACGGAATATGAGTATGTTAGATTCATTTGTATTTATTTGTCAAACTGTCATAGAGTGACATTTCCACTTTAGAAACATCAATTCTTGCATGTTTTTGAAGGCCAGCATGGTTTCTTTTGAATTCGTGTGGAGTTAGTGTGAAAAGTGCAGTATATGTTCATTTTGTGCTTTTCTCGCTCAAATAGCGTTATTTTGAGCTGAAAATGACGGAATATGAGTATGTTAGATTCATTTGTATTTATTTGTCAAACTGTCATAGAGTGACATTTCCACTTTAGAAACATCAATTCTTGCATGTTTTTGAAGGCCAGCATGGTTTCTTTTGAATTCGTGTGGAGTTAGTGTGAAAAGTGCAGTATATGTTCATTTTGTGCTTTTCTCGCTCAAATAGCGTTATTTTGAGCTGAAAATGACGGAATATGAGTATGTTAGATTCATTTGTATTTATTTGTCAAACTGTCATAGAGTGACATTTCCACTTTAGAAACATCAATTCTTGCATGTTTTTGAAGGCCAGCATGGTTTCTTTTGAATTCGTGTGGAGTTAGTGTGAAAAGTGCAGTATATGTTCATTTTGTGCTTTTCTCGCTCAAATAGCGTTATTTTGAGCTGAAAATGACGGAATATGAGTATGTTAGATTCATTTGTATTTATTTGTCAAACTGTCATAGAGTGACATTTCCACTTTAGAAACATCAATTCTTGCATGTTTTTGAAGGCCAGCATGGTTTCTTTTGAATTCGTGTGGAGTTAGTGTGAAAAGTGCAGTATATGTTCATTTTGTGCTTTTCTCGCTCAAATAGCGTTATTTTGAGCTGAAAATGACGGAATATGAGTATGTTAGATTCATTTGTATTTATTTGTCAAACTGTCATAGAGTGACATTTCCACTTTAGAAACATCAATTCTTGCATGTTTTTGAAGGCCAGCATGGTTTCTTTTGAATTCGTGTGGAGTTAGTGTGAAAAGTGCAGTATATGTTCATTTTGTGCTTTTCTCGCTCAAATAGCGTTATTTTGAGCTGAAAATGACGGAATATGAGTATGTTAGATTCATTTGTATTTATTTGTCAAACTGTCATAGAGTGACATTTCCACTTTAGAAACATCAATTCTTGCATGTTTTTGAAGGCCAGCATGGTTTCTTTTGAATTCGTGTGGAGTTAGTGTGAAAAGTGCAGTATATGTTCATTTTGTGCTTTTCTCGCTCAAATAGCGTTATTTTGAGCTGAAAATGACGGAATATGAGTATGTTAGATTCATTTGTATTTATTTGTCAAACTGTCATAGAGTGACATTTCCACTTTAGAAACATCAATTCTTGCATGTTTTTGAAGGCCAGCATGGTTTCTTTTGAATTCGTGTGGAGTTAGTGTGAAAAGTGCAGTATATGTTCATTTTGTGCTTTTCTCGCTCAAATAGCGTTATTTTGAGCTGAAAATGACGGAATATGAGTATGTTAGATTCATTTGTATTTATTTGTCAAACTGTCATAGAGTGACATTTCCACTTTAGAAACATCAATTCTTGCATGTTTTTGAAGGCCAGCATGGTTTCTTTTGAATTCGTGTGGAGTTAGTGTGAAAAGTGCAGTATATGTTCATTTTGTGCTTTTCTCGCTCAAATAGCGTTATTTTGAGCTGAAAATGACGGAATATGAGTATGTTAGATTCATTTGTATTTATTTGTCAAACTGTCATAGAGTGACATTTCCACTTTAGAAACATCAATTCTTGCATGTTTTTGAAGGCCAGCATGGTTTCTTTTGAATTCGTGTGGAGTTAGTGTGAAAAGTGCAGTATATGTTCATTTTGTGCTTTTCTCGCTCAAATAGCGTTATTTTGAGCTGAAAATGACGGAATATGAGTATGTTAGATTCATTTGTATTTATTTGTCAAACTGTCATAGAGTGACATTTCCACTTTAGAAACATCAATTCTTGCATGTTTTTGAAGGCCAGCATGGTTTCTTTTGAATTCGTGTGGAGTTAGTGTGAAAAGTGCAGTATATGTTCATTTTGTGCTTTTCTCGCTCAAATAGCGTTATTTTGAGCTGAAAATGACGGAATATGAGTATGTTAGATTCATTTGTATTTATTTGTCAAACTGTCATAGAGTGACATTTCCACTTTAGAAACATCAATTCTTGCATGTTTTTGAAGGCCAGCATGGTTTCTTTTGAATTCGTGTGGAGTTAGTGTGAAAAGTGCAGTATATGTTCATTTTGTGCTTTTCTCGCTCAAATAGCGTTATTTTGAGCTGAAAATGACGGAATATGAGTATGTTAGATTCATTTGTATTTATTTGTCAAACTGTCATAGAGTGACATTTCCACTTTAGAAACATCAATTCTTGCATGTTTTTGAAGGCCAGCATGGTTTCTTTTGAATTCGTGTGGAGTTAGTGTGAAAAGTGCAGTATATGTTCATTTTGTGCTTTTCTCGCTCAAATAGCGTTATTTTGAGCTGAAAATGACGGAATATGAGTATGTTAGATTCATTTGTATTTATTTGTCAAACTGTCATAGAGTGACATTTCCACTTTAGAAACATCAATTCTTGCATGTTTTTGAAGGCCAGCATGGTTTCTTTTGAATTCGTGTGGAGTTAGTGTGAAAAGTGCAGTATATGTTCATTTTGTGCTTTTCTCGCTCAAATAGCGTTATTTTGAGCTGAAAATGACGGAATATGAGTATGTTAGATTCATTTGTATTTATTTGTCAAACTGTCATAGAGTGACATTTCCACTTTAGAAACATCAATTCTTGCATGTTTTTGAAGGCCAGCATGGTTTCTTTTGAATTCGTGTGGAGTTAGTGTGAAAAGTGCAGTATATGTTCATTTTGTGCTTTTCTCGCTCAAATAGCGTTATTTTGAGCTGAAAATGACGGAATATGAGTATGTTAGATTCATTTGTATTTATTTGTCAAACTGTCATAGAGTGACATTTCCACTTTAGAAACATCAATTCTTGCATGTTTTTGAAGGCCAGCATGGTTTCTTTTGAATTCGTGTGGAGTTAGTGTGAAAAGTGCAGTATATGTTCATTTTGTGCTTTTCTCGCTCAAATAGCGTTATTTTGAGCTGAAAATGACGGAATATGAGTATGTTAGATTCATTTGTATTTATTTGTCAAACTGTCATAGAGTGACATTTCCACTTTAGAAACATCAATTCTTGCATGTTTTTGAAGGCCAGCATGGTTTCTTTTGAATTCGTGTGGAGTTAGTGTGAAAAGTGCAGTATATGTTCATTTTGTGCTTTTCTCGCTCAAATAGCGTTATTTTGAGCTGAAAATGACGGAATATGAGTATGTTAGATTCATTTGTATTTATTTGTCAAACTGTCATAGAGTGACATTTCCACTTTAGAAACATCAATTCTTGCATGTTTTTGAAGGCCAGCATGGTTTCTTTTGAATTCGTGTGGAGTTAGTGTGAAAAGTGCAGTATATGTTCATTTTGTGCTTTTCTCGCTCAAATAGCGTTATTTTGAGCTGAAAATGACGGAATATGAGTATGTTAGATTCATTTGTATTTATTTGTCAAACTGTCATAGAGTGACATTTCCACTTTAGAAACATCAATTCTTGCATGTTTTTGAAGGCCAGCATGGTTTCTTTTGAATTCGTGTGGAGTTAGTGTGAAAAGTGCAGTATATGTTCATTTTGTGCTTTTCTCGCTCAAATAGCGTTATTTTGAGCTGAAAATGACGGAATATGAGTATGTTAGATTCATTTGTATTTATTTGTCAAACTGTCATAGAGTGACATTTCCACTTTAGAAACATCAATTCTTGCATGTTTTTGAAGGCCAGCATGGTTTCTTTTGAATTCGTGTGGAGTTAGTGTGAAAAGTGCAGTATATGTTCATTTTGTGCTTTTCTCGCTCAAATAGCGTTATTTTGAGCTGAAAATGACGGAATATGAGTATGTTAGATTCATTTGTATTTATTTGTCAAACTGTCATAGAGTGACATTTCCACTTTAGAAACATCAATTCTTGCATGTTTTTGAAGGCCAGCATGGTTTCTTTTGAATTCGTGTGGAGTTAGTGTGAAAAGTGCAGTATATGTTCATTTTGTGCTTTTCTCGCTCAAATAGCGTTATTTTGAGCTGAAAATGACGGAATATGAGTATGTTAGATTCATTTGTATTTATTTGTCAAACTGTCATAGAGTGACATTTCCACTTTAGAAACATCAATTCTTGCATGTTTTTGAAGGCCAGCATGGTTTCTTTTGAATTCGTGTGGAGTTAGTGTGAAAAGTGCAGTATATGTTCATTTTGTGCTTTTCTCGCTCAAATAGCGTTATTTTGAGCTGAAAATGACGGAATATGAGTATGTTAGATTCATTTGTATTTATTTGTCAAACTGTCATAGAGTGACATTTCCACTTTAGAAACATCAATTCTTGCATGTTTTTGAAGGCCAGCATGGTTTCTTTTGAATTCGTGTGGAGTTAGTGTGAAAAGTGCAGTATATGTTCATTTTGTGCTTTTCTCGCTCAAATAGCGTTATTTTGAGCTGAAAATGACGGAATATGAGTATGTTAGATTCATTTGTATTTATTTGTCAAACTGTCATAGAGTGACATTTCCACTTTAGAAACATCAATTCTTGCATGTTTTTGAAGGCCAGCATGGTTTCTTTTGAATTCGTGTGGAGTTAGTGTGAAAAGTGCAGTATATGTTCATTTTGTGCTTTTCTCGCTCAAATAGCGTTATTTTGAGCTGAAAATGACGGAATATGAGTATGTTAGATTCATTTGTATTTATTTGTCAAACTGTCATAGAGTGACATTTCCACTTTAGAAACATCAATTCTTGCATGTTTTTGAAGGCCAGCATGGTTTCTTTTGAATTCGTGTGGAGTTAGTGTGAAAAGTGCAGTATATGTTCATTTTGTGCTTTTCTCGCTCAAATAGCGTTATTTTGAGCTGAAAATGACGGAATATGAGTATGTTAGATTCATTTGTATTTATTTGTCAAACTGTCATAGAGTGACATTTCCACTTTAGAAACATCAATTCTTGCATGTTTTTGAAGGCCAGCATGGTTTCTTTTGAATTCGTGTGGAGTTAGTGTGAAAAGTGCAGTATATGTTCATTTTGTGCTTTTCTCGCTCAAATAGCGTTATTTTGAGCTGAAAATGACGGAATATGAGTATGTTAGATTCATTTGTATTTATTTGTCAAACTGTCATAGAGTGACATTTCCACTTTAGAAACATCAATTCTTGCATGTTTTTGAAGGCCAGCATGGTTTCTTTTGAATTCGTGTGGAGTTAGTGTGAAAAGTGCAGTATATGTTCATTTTGTGCTTTTCTCGCTCAAATAGCGTTATTTTGAGCTGAAAATGACGGAATATGAGTATGTTAGATTCATTTGTATTTATTTGTCAAACTGTCATAGAGTGACATTTCCACTTTAGAAACATCAATTCTTGCATGTTTTTGAAGGCCAGCATGGTTTCTTTTGAATTCGTGTGGAGTTAGTGTGAAAAGTGCAGTATATGTTCATTTTGTGCTTTTCTCGCTCAAATAGCGTTATTTTGAGCTGAAAATGACGGAATATGAGTATGTTAGATTCATTTGTATTTATTTGTCAAACTGTCATAGAGTGACATTTCCACTTTAGAAACATCAATTCTTGCATGTTTTTGAAGGCCAGCATGGTTTCTTTTGAATTCGTGTGGAGTTAGTGTGAAAAGTGCAGTATATGTTCATTTTGTGCTTTTCTCGCTCAAATAGCGTTATTTTGAGCTGAAAATGACGGAATATGAGTATGTTAGATTCATTTGTATTTATTTGTCAAACTGTCATAGAGTGACATTTCCACTTTAGAAACATCAATTCTTGCATGTTTTTGAAGGCCAGCATGGTTTCTTTTGAATTCGTGTGGAGTTAGTGTGAAAAGTGCAGTATATGTTCATTTTGTGCTTTTCTCGCTCAAATAGCGTTATTTTGAGCTGAAAATGACGGAATATGAGTATGTTAGATTCATTTGTATTTATTTGTCAAACTGTCATAGAGTGACATTTCCACTTTAGAAACATCAATTCTTGCATGTTTTTGAAGGCCAGCATGGTTTCTTTTGAATTCGTGTGGAGTTAGTGTGAAAAGTGCAGTATATGTTCATTTTGTGCTTTTCTCGCTCAAATAGCGTTATTTTGAGCTGAAAATGACGGAATATGAGTATGTTAGATTCATTTGTATTTATTTGTCAAACTGTCATAGAGTGACATTTCCACTTTAGAAACATCAATTCTTGCATGTTTTTGAAGGCCAGCATGGTTTCTTTTGAATTCGTGTGGAGTTAGTGTGAAAAGTGCAGTATATGTTCATTTTGTGCTTTTCTCGCTCAAATAGCGTTATTTTGAGCTGAAAATGACGGAATATGAGTATGTTAGATTCATTTGTATTTATTTGTCAAACTGTCATAGAGTGACATTTCCACTTTAGAAACATCAATTCTTGCATGTTTTTGAAGGCCAGCATGGTTTCTTTTGAATTCGTGTGGAGTTAGTGTGAAAAGTGCAGTATATGTTCATTTTGTGCTTTTCTCGCTCAAATAGCGTTATTTTGAGCTGAAAATGACGGAATATGAGTATGTTAGATTCATTTGTATTTATTTGTCAAACTGTCATAGAGTGACATTTCCACTTTAGAAACATCAATTCTTGCATGTTTTTGAAGGCCAGCATGGTTTCTTTTGAATTCGTGTGGAGTTAGTGTGAAAAGTGCAGTATATGTTCATTTTGTGCTTTTCTCGCTCAAATAGCGTTATTTTGAGCTGAAAATGACGGAATATGAGTATGTTAGATTCATTTGTATTTATTTGTCAAACTGTCATAGAGTGACATTTCCACTTTAGAAACATCAATTCTTGCATGTTTTTGAAGGCCAGCATGGTTTCTTTTGAATTCGTGTGGAGTTAGTGTGAAAAGTGCAGTATATGTTCATTTTGTGCTTTTCTCGCTCAAATAGCGTTATTTTGAGCTGAAAATGACGGAATGAGTATGTTAGATTCATTTGTATTTATTTGTCAAACTGTCATAGAGTGACATTTCCACTTTAGAAACATCAATTCTTGCATGTTTTTGAAGGCCAGCATGGTTTCTTTTGAATTCGTGTGGAGTTAGTGTGAAAAGTGCAGTATATGTTCATTTTGTGCTTTTCTCGCTCAAATAGCGTTATTTTGAGCTGAAAATGACGGAATATGAGTATGTTAGATTCATTTGTATTTATTTGTCAAACTGTCATAGAGTGACATTTCCACTTTAGAAACATCAATTCTTGCATGTTTTTGAAGGCCAGCATGGTTTCTTTTGAATTCGTGTGGAGTTAGTGTGAAAAGTGCAGTATATGTTCATTTTGTGCTTTTCTCGCTCAAATAGCGTTATTTTGAGCTGAAAATGACGGAATATGAGTATGTTAGATTCATTTGTATTTATTTGTCAAACTGTCATAGAGTGACATTTCCACTTTAGAAACATCAATTCTTGCATGTTTTTGAAGGCCAGCATGGTTTCTTTTGAATTCGTGTGGAGTTAGTGTGAAAAGTGCAGTATATGTTCATTTTGTGCTTTTCTCGCTCAAATAGCGTTATTTTGAGCTGAAAATGACGGAATATGAGTATGTTAGATTCATTTGTATTTATTTGTCAAACTGTCATAGAGTGACATTTCCACTTTAGAAACATCAATTCTTGCATGTTTTTGAAGGCCAGCATGGTTTCTTTTGAATTCGTGTGGAGTTAGTGTGAAAAGTGCAGTATATGTTCATTTTGTGCTTTTCTCGCTCAAATAGCGTTATTTTGAGCTGAAAATGACGGAATATGAGTATGTTAGATTCATTTGTATTTATTTGTCAAACTGTCATAGAGTGACATTTCCACTTTAGAAACATCAATTCTTGCATGTTTTTGAAGGCCAGCATGGTTTCTTTTGAATTCGTGTGGAGTTAGTGTGAAAAGTGCAGTATATGTTCATTTTGTGCTTTTCTCGCTCAAATAGCGTTATTTTGAGCTGAAAATGACGGAATATGAGTATGTTAGATTCATTTGTATTTATTTGTCAAACTGTCATAGAGTGACATTTCCACTTTAGAAACATCAATTCTTGCATGTTTTTGAAGGCCAGCATGGTTTCTTTTGAATTCGTGTGGAGTTAGTGTGAAAAGTGCAGTATATGTTCATTTTGTGCTTTTCTCGCTCAAATAGCGTTATTTTGAGCTGAAAATGACGGAATATGAGTATGTTAGATTCATTTGTATTTATTTGTCAAACTGTCATAGAGTGACATTTCCACTTTAGAAACATCAATTCTTGCATGTTTTTGAAGGCCAGCATGGTTTCTTTTGAATTCGTGTGGAGTTAGTGTGAAAAGTGCAGTATATGTTCATTTTGTGCTTTTCTCGCTCAAATAGCGTTATTTTGAGCTGAAAATGACGGAATATGAGTATGTTAGATTCATTTGTATTTATTTGTCAAACTGTCATAGAGTGACATTTCCACTTTAGAAACATCAATTCTTGCATGTTTTTGAAGGCCAGCATGGTTTCTTTTGAATTCGTGTGGAGTTAGTGTGAAAAGTGCAGTATATGTTCATTTTGTGCTTTTCTCGCTCAAATAGCGTTATTTTGAGCTGAAAATGACGGAATATGAGTATGTTAGATTCATTTGTATTTATTTGTCAAACTGTCATAGAGTGACATTTCCACTTTAGAAACATCAATTCTTGCATGTTTTTGAAGGCCAGCATGGTTTCTTTTGAATTCGTGTGGAGTTAGTGTGAAAAGTGCAGTATATGTTCATTTTGTGCTTTTCTCGCTCAAATAGCGTTATTTTGAGCTGAAAATGACGGAATATGAGTATGTTAGATTCATTTGTATTTATTTGTCAAACTGTCATAGAGTGACATTTCCACTTTAGAAACATCAATTCTTGCATGTTTTTGAAGGCCAGCATGGTTTCTTTTGAATTCGTGTGGAGTTAGTGTGAAAAGTGCAGTATATGTTCATTTTGTGCTTTTCTCGCTCAAATAGCGTTATTTTGAGCTGAAAATGACGGAATATGAGTATGTTAGATTCATTTGTATTTATTTGTCAAACTGTCATAGAGTGACATTTCCACTTTAGAAACATCAATTCTTGCATGTTTTTGAAGGCCAGCATGGTTTCTTTTGAATTCGTGTGGAGTTAGTGTGAAAAGTGCAGTATATGTTCATTTTGTGCTTTTCTCGCTCAAATAGCGTTATTTTGAGCTGAAAATGACGGAATATGAGTATGTTAGATTCATTTGTATTTATTTGTCAAACTGTCATAGAGTGACATTTCCACTTTAGAAACATCAATTCTTGCATGTTTTTGAAGGCCAGCATGGTTTCTTTTGAATTCGTGTGGAGTTAGTGTGAAAAGTGCAGTATATGTTCATTTTGTGCTTTTCTCGCTCAAATAGCGTTATTTTGAGCTGAAAATGACGGAATATGAGTATGTTAGATTCATTTGTATTTATTTGTCAAACTGTCATAGAGTGACATTTCCACTTTAGAAACATCAATTCTTGCATGTTTTTGAAGGCCAGCATGGTTTCTTTTGAATTCGTGTGGAGTTAGTGTGAAAAGTGCAGTATATGTTCATTTTGTGCTTTTCTCGCTCAAATAGCGTTATTTTGAGCTGAAAATGACGGAATATGAGTATGTTAGATTCATTTGTATTTATTTGTCAAACTGTCATAGAGTGACATTTCCACTTTAGAAACATCAATTCTTGCATGTTTTTGAAGGCCAGCATGGTTTCTTTTGAATTCGTGTGGAGTTAGTGTGAAAAGTGCAGTATATGTTCATTTTGTGCTTTTCTCGCTCAAATAGCGTTATTTTGAGCTGAAAATGACGGAATATGAGTATGTTAGATTCATTTGTATTTATTTGTCAAACTGTCATAGAGTGACATTTCCACTTTAGAAACATCAATTCTTGCATGTTTTTGAAGGCCAGCATGGTTTCTTTTGAATTCGTGTGGAGTTAGTGTGAAAAGTGCAGTATATGTTCATTTTGTGCTTTTCTCGCTCAAATAGCGTTATTTTGAGCTGAAAATGACGGAATATGAGTATGTTAGATTCATTTGTATTTATTTGTCAAACTGTCATAGAGTGACATTTCCACTTTAGAAACATCAATTCTTGCATGTTTTTGAAGGCCAGCATGGTTTCTTTTGAATTCGTGTGGAGTTAGTGTGAAAAGTGCAGTATATGTTCATTTTGTGCTTTTCTCGCTCAAATAGCGTTATTTTGAGCTGAAAATGACGGAATATGAGTATGTTAGATTCATTTGTATTTATTTGTCAAACTGTCATAGAGTGACATTTCCACTTTAGAAACATCAATTCTTGCATGTTTTTGAAGGCCAGCATGGTTTCTTTTGAATTCGTGTGGAGTTAGTGTGAAAAGTGCAGTATATGTTCATTTTGTGCTTTTCTCGCTCAAATAGCGTTATTTTGAGCTGAAAATGACGGAATATGAGTATGTTAGATTCATTTGTATTTATTTGTCAAACTGTCATAGAGTGACATTTCCACTTTAGAAACATCAATTCTTGCATGTTTTTGAAGGCCAGCATGGTTTCTTTTGAATTCGTGTGGAGTTAGTGTGAAAAGTGCAGTATATGTTCATTTTGTGCTTTTCTCGCTCAAATAGCGTTATTTTGAGCTGAAAATGACGGAATATGAGTATGTTAGATTCATTTGTATTTATTTGTCAAACTGTCATAGAGTGACATTTCCACTTTAGAAACATCAATTCTTGCATGTTTTTGAAGGCCAGCATGGTTTCTTTTGAATTCGTGTGGAGTTAGTGTGAAAAGTGCAGTATATGTTCATTTTGTGCTTTTCTCGCTCAAATAGCGTTATTTTGAGCTGAAAATGACGGAATATGAGTATGTTAGATTCATTTGTATTTATTTGTCAAACTGTCATAGAGTGACATTTCCACTTTAGAAACATCAATTCTTGCATGTTTTTGAAGGCCAGCATGGTTTCTTTTGAATTCGTGTGGAGTTAGTGTGAAAAGTGCAGTATATGTTCATTTTGTGCTTTTCTCGCTCAAATAGCGTTATTTTGAGCTGAAAATGACGGAATATGAGTATGTTAGATTCATTTGTATTTATTTGTCAAACTGTCATAGAGTGACATTTCCACTTTAGAAACATCAATTCTTGCATGTTTTTGAAGGCCAGCATGGTTTCTTTTGAATTCGTGTGGAGTTAGTGTGAAAAGTGCAGTATATGTTCATTTTGTGCTTTTCTCGCTCAAATAGCGTTATTTTGAGCTGAAAATGACGGAATATGAGTATGTTAGATTCATTTGTATTTATTTGTCAAACTGTCATAGAGTGACATTTCCACTTTAGAAACATCAATTCTTGCATGTTTTTGAAGGCCAGCATGGTTTCTTTTGAATTCGTGTGGAGTTAGTGTGAAAAGTGCAGTATATGTTCATTTTGTGCTTTTCTCGCTCAAATAGCGTTATTTTGAGCTGAAAATGACGGAATATGAGTATGTTAGATTCATTTGTATTTATTTGTCAAACTGTCATAGAGTGACATTTCCACTTTAGAAACATCAATTCTTGCATGTTTTTGAAGGCCAGCATGGTTTCTTTTGAATTCGTGTGGAGTTAGTGTGAAAAGTGCAGTATATGTTCATTTTGTGCTTTTCTCGCTCAAATAGCGTTATTTTGAGCTGAAAATGACGGAATATGAGTATGTTAGATTCATTTGTATTTATTTGTCAAACTGTCATAGAGTGACATTTCCACTTTAGAAACATCAATTCTTGCATGTTTTTGAAGGCCAGCATGGTTTCTTTTGAATTCGTGTGGAGTTAGTGTGAAAAGTGCAGTATATGTTCATTTTGTGCTTTTCTCGCTCAAATAGCGTTATTTTGAGCTGAAAATGACGGAATATGAGTATGTTAGATTCATTTGTATTTATTTGTCAAACTGTCATAGAGTGACATTTCCACTTTAGAAACATCAATTCTTGCATGTTTTTGAAGGCCAGCATGGTTTCTTTTGAATTCGTGTGGAGTTAGTGTGAAAAGTGCAGTATATGTTCATTTTGTGCTTTTCTCGCTCAAATAGCGTTATTTTGAGCTGAAAATGACGGAATATGAGTATGTTAGATTCATTTGTATTTATTTGTCAAACTGTCATAGAGTGACATTTCCACTTTAGAAACATCAATTCTTGCATGTTTTTGAAGGCCAGCATGGTTTCTTTTGAATTCGTGTGGAGTTAGTGTGAAAAGTGCAGTATATGTTCATTTTGTGCTTTTCTCGCTCAAATAGCGTTATTTTGAGCTGAAAATGACGGAATATGAGTATGTTAGATTCATTTGTATTTATTTGTCAAACTGTCATAGAGTGACATTTCCACTTTAGAAACATCAATTCTTGCATGTTTTTGAAGGCCAGCATGGTTTCTTTTGAATTCGTGTGGAGTTAGTGTGAAAAGTGCAGTATATGTTCATTTTGTGCTTTTCTCGCTCAAATAGCGTTATTTTGAGCTGAAAATGACGGAATATGAGTATGTTAGATTCATTTGTATTTATTTGTCAAACTGTCATAGAGTGACATTTCCACTTTAGAAACATCAATTCTTGCATGTTTTTGAAGGCCAGCATGGTTTCTTTTGAATTCGTGTGGAGTTAGTGTGAAAAGTGCAGTATATGTTCATTTTGTGCTTTTCTCGCTCAAATAGCGTTATTTTGAGCTGAAAATGACGGAATATGAGTATGTTAGATTCATTTGTATTTATTTGTCAAACTGTCATAGAGTGACATTTCCACTTTAGAAACATCAATTCTTGCATGTTTTTGAAGGCCAGCATGGTTTCTTTTGAATTCGTGTGGAGTTAGTGTGAAAAGTGCAGTATATGTTCATTTTGTGCTTTTCTCGCTCAAATAGCGTTATTTTGAGCTGAAAATGACGGAATATGAGTATGTTAGATTCATTTGTATTTATTTGTCAAACTGTCATAGAGTGACATTTCCACTTTAGAAACATCAATTCTTGCATGTTTTTGAAGGCCAGCATGGTTTCTTTTGAATTCGTGTGGAGTTAGTGTGAAAAGTGCAGTATATGTTCATTTTGTGCTTTTCTCGCTCAAATAGCGTTATTTTGAGCTGAAAATGACGGAATATGAGTATGTTAGATTCATTTGTATTTATTTGTCAAACTGTCATAGAGTGACATTTCCACTTTAGAAACATCAATTCTTGCATGTTTTTGAAGGCCAGCATGGTTTCTTTTGAATTCGTGTGGAGTTAGTGTGAAAAGTGCAGTATATGTTCATTTTGTGCTTTTCTCGCTCAAATAGCGTTATTTTGAGCTGAAAATGACGGAATATGAGTATGTTAGATTCATTTGTATTTATTTGTCAAACTGTCATAGAGTGACATTTCCACTTTAGAAACATCAATTCTTGCATGTTTTTGAAGGCCAGCATGGTTTCTTTTGAATTCGTGTGGAGTTAGTGTGAAAAGTGCAGTATATGTTCATTTTGTGCTTTTCTCGCTCAAATAGCGTTATTTTGAGCTGAAAATGACGGAATATGAGTATGTTAGATTCATTTGTATTTATTTGTCAAACTGTCATAGAGTGACATTTCCACTTTAGAAACATCAATTCTTGCATGTTTTTGAAGGCCAGCATGGTTTCTTTTGAATTCGTGTGGAGTTAGTGTGAAAAGTGCAGTATATGTTCATTTTGTGCTTTTCTCGCTCAAATAGCGTTATTTTGAGCTGAAAATGACGGAATATGAGTATGTTAGATTCATTTGTATTTATTTGTCAAACTGTCATAGAGTGACATTTCCACTTTAGAAACATCAATTCTTGCATGTTTTTGAAGGCCAGCATGGTTTCTTTTGAATTCGTGTGGAGTTAGTGTGAAAAGTGCAGTATATGTTCATTTTGTGCTTTTCTCGCTCAAATAGCGTTATTTTGAGCTGAAAATGACGGAATATGAGTATGTTAGATTCATTTGTATTTATTTGTCAAACTGTCATAGAGTGACATTTCCACTTTAGAAACATCAATTCTTGCATGTTTTTGAAGGCCAGCATGGTTTCTTTTGAATTCGTGTGGAGTTAGTGTGAAAAGTGCAGTATATGTTCATTTTGTGCTTTTCTCGCTCAAATAGCGTTATTTTGAGCTGAAAATGACGGAATATGAGTATGTTAGATTCATTTGTATTTATTTGTCAAACTGTCATAGAGTGACATTTCCACTTTAGAAACATCAATTCTTGCATGTTTTTGAAGGCCAGCATGGTTTCTTTTGAATTCGTGTGGAGTTAGTGTGAAAAGTGCAGTATATGTTCATTTTGTGCTTTTCTCGCTCAAATAGCGTTATTTTGAGCTGAAAATGACGGAATATGAGTATGTTAGATTCATTTGTATTTATTTGTCAAACTGTCATAGAGTGACATTTCCACTTTAGAAACATCAATTCTTGCATGTTTTTGAAGGCCAGCATGGTTTCTTTTGAATTCGTGTGGAGTTAGTGTGAAAAGTGCAGTATATGTTCATTTTGTGCTTTTCTCGCTCAAATAGCGTTATTTTGAGCTGAAAATGACGGAATATGAGTATGTTAGATTCATTTGTATTTATTTGTCAAACTGTCATAGAGTGACATTTCCACTTTAGAAACATCAATTCTTGCATGTTTTTGAAGGCCAGCATGGTTTCTTTTGAATTCGTGTGGAGTTAGTGTGAAAAGTGCAGTATATGTTCATTTTGTGCTTTTCTCGCTCAAATAGCGTTATTTTGAGCTGAAAATGACGGAATATGAGTATGTTAGATTCATTTGTATTTATTTGTCAAACTGTCATAGAGTGACATTTCCACTTTAGAAACATCAATTCTTGCATGTTTTTGAAGGCCAGCATGGTTTCTTTTGAATTCGTGTGGAGTTAGTGTGAAAAGTGCAGTATATGTTCATTTTGTGCTTTTCTCGCTCAAATAGCGTTATTTTGAGCTGAAAATGACGGAATATGAGTATGTTAGATTCATTTGTATTTATTTGTCAAACTGTCATAGAGTGACATTTCCACTTTAGAAACATCAATTCTTGCATGTTTTTGAAGGCCAGCATGGTTTCTTTTGAATTCGTGTGGAGTTAGTGTGAAAAGTGCAGTATATGTTCATTTTGTGCTTTTCTCGCTCAAATAGCGTTATTTTGAGCTGAAAATGACGGAATATGAGTATGTTAGATTCATTTGTATTTATTTGTCAAACTGTCATAGAGTGACATTTCCACTTTAGAAACATCAATTCTTGCATGTTTTTGAAGGCCAGCATGGTTTCTTTTGAATTCGTGTGGAGTTAGTGTGAAAAGTGCAGTATATGTTCATTTTGTGCTTTTCTCGCTCAAATAGCGTTATTTTGAGCTGAAAATGACGGAATATGAGTATGTTAGATTCATTTGTATTTATTTGTCAAACTGTCATAGAGTGACATTTCCACTTTAGAAACATCAATTCTTGCATGTTTTTGAAGGCCAGCATGGTTTCTTTTGAATTCGTGTGGAGTTAGTGTGAAAAGTGCAGTATATGTTCATTTTGTGCTTTTCTCGCTCAAATAGCGTTATTTTGAGCTGAAAATGACGGAATATGAGTATGTTAGATTCATTTGTATTTATTTGTCAAACTGTCATAGAGTGACATTTCCACTTTAGAAACATCAATTCTTGCATGTTTTTGAAGGCCAGCATGGTTTCTTTTGAATTCGTGTGGAGTTAGTGTGAAAAGTGCAGTATATGTTCATTTTGTGCTTTTCTCGCTCAAATAGCGTTATTTTGAGCTGAAAATGACGGAATATGAGTATGTTAGATTCATTTGTATTTATTTGTCAAACTGTCATAGAGTGACATTTCCACTTTAGAAACATCAATTCTTGCATGTTTTTGAAGGCCAGCATGGTTTCTTTTGAATTCGTGTGGAGTTAGTGTGAAAAGTGCAGTATATGTTCATTTTGTGCTTTTCTCGCTCAAATAGCGTTATTTTGAGCTGAAAATGACGGAATATGAGTATGTTAGATTCATTTGTATTTATTTGTCAAACTGTCATAGAGTGACATTTCCACTTTAGAAACATCAATTCTTGCATGTTTTTGAAGGCCAGCATGGTTTCTTTTGAATTCGTGTGGAGTTAGTGTGAAAAGTGCAGTATATGTTCATTTTGTGCTTTTCTCGCTCAAATAGCGTTATTTTGAGCTGAAAATGACGGAATATGAGTATGTTAGATTCATTTGTATTTATTTGTCAAACTGTCATAGAGTGACATTTCCACTTTAGAAACATCAATTCTTGCATGTTTTTGAAGGCCAGCATGGTTTCTTTTGAATTCGTGTGGAGTTAGTGTGAAAAGTGCAGTATATGTTCATTTTGTGCTTTTCTCGCTCAAATAGCGTTATTTTGAGCTGAAAATGACGGAATATGAGTATGTTAGATTCATTTGTATTTATTTGTCAAACTGTCATAGAGTGACATTTCCACTTTAGAAACATCAATTCTTGCATGTTTTTGAAGGCCAGCATGGTTTCTTTTGAATTCGTGTGGAGTTAGTGTGAAAAGTGCAGTATATGTTCATTTTGTGCTTTTCTCGCTCAAATAGCGTTATTTTGAGCTGAAAATGACGGAATATGAGTATGTTAGATTCATTTGTATTTATTTGTCAAACTGTCATAGAGTGACATTTCCACTTTAGAAACATCAATTCTTGCATGTTTTTGAAGGCCAGCATGGTTTCTTTTGAATTCGTGTGGAGTTAGTGTGAAAAGTGCAGTATATGTTCATTTTGTGCTTTTCTCGCTCAAATAGCGTTATTTTGAGCTGAAAATGACGGAATATGAGTATGTTAGATTCATTTGTATTTATTTGTCAAACTGTCATAGAGTGACATTTCCACTTTAGAAACATCAATTCTTGCATGTTTTTGAAGGCCAGCATGGTTTCTTTTGAATTCGTGTGGAGTTAGTGTGAAAAGTGCAGTATATGTTCATTTTGTGCTTTTCTCGCTCAAATAGCGTTATTTTGAGCTGAAAATGACGGAATATGAGTATGTTAGATTCATTTGTATTTATTTGTCAAACTGTCATAGAGTGACATTTCCACTTTAGAAACATCAATTCTTGCATGTTTTTGAAGGCCAGCATGGTTTCTTTTGAATTCGTGTGGAGTTAGTGTGAAAAGTGCAGTATATGTTCATTTTGTGCTTTTCTCGCTCAAATAGCGTTATTTTGAGCTGAAAATGACGGAATATGAGTATGTTAGATTCATTTGTATTTATTTGTCAAACTGTCATAGAGTGACATTTCCACTTTAGAAACATCAATTCTTGCATGTTTTTGAAGGCCAGCATGGTTTCTTTTGAATTCGTGTGGAGTTAGTGTGAAAAGTGCAGTATATGTTCATTTTGTGCTTTTCTCGCTCAAATAGCGTTATTTTGAGCTGAAAATGACGGAATATGAGTATGTTAGATTCATTTGTATTTATTTGTCAAACTGTCATAGAGTGACATTTCCACTTTAGAAACATCAATTCTTGCATGTTTTTGAAGGCCAGCATGGTTTCTTTTGAATTCGTGTGGAGTTAGTGTGAAAAGTGCAGTATATGTTCATTTTGTGCTTTTCTCGCTCAAATAGCGTTATTTTGAGCTGAAAATGACGGAATATGAGTATGTTAGATTCATTTGTATTTATTTGTCAAACTGTCATAGAGTGACATTTCCACTTTAGAAACATCAATTCTTGCATGTTTTTGAAGGCCAGCATGGTTTCTTTTGAATTCGTGTGGAGTTAGTGTGAAAAGTGCAGTATATGTTCATTTTGTGCTTTTCTCGCTCAAATAGCGTTATTTTGAGCTGAAAATGACGGAATATGAGTATGTTAGATTCATTTGTATTTATTTGTCAAACTGTCATAGAGTGACATTTCCACTTTAGAAACATCAATTCTTGCATGTTTTTGAAGGCCAGCATGGTTTCTTTTGAATTCGTGTGGAGTTAGTGTGAAAAGTGCAGTATATGTTCATTTTGTGCTTTTCTCGCTCAAATAGCGTTATTTTGAGCTGAAAATGACGGAATATGAGTATGTTAGATTCATTTGTATTTATTTGTCAAACTGTCATAGAGTGACATTTCCACTTTAGAAACATCAATTCTTGCATGTTTTTGAAGGCCAGCATGGTTTCTTTTGAATTCGTGTGGAGTTAGTGTGAAAAGTGCAGTATATGTTCATTTTGTGCTTTTCTCGCTCAAATAGCGTTATTTTGAGCTGAAAATGACGGAATATGAGTATGTTAGATTCATTTGTATTTATTTGTCAAACTGTCATAGAGTGACATTTCCACTTTAGAAACATCAATTCTTGCATGTTTTTGAAGGCCAGCATGGTTTCTTTTGAATTCGTGTGGAGTTAGTGTGAAAAGTGCAGTATATGTTCATTTTGTGCTTTTCTCGCTCAAATAGCGTTATTTTGAGCTGAAAATGACGGAATATGAGTATGTTAGATTCATTTGTATTTATTTGTCAAACTGTCATAGAGTGACATTTCCACTTTAGAAACATCAATTCTTGCATGTTTTTGAAGGCCAGCATGGTTTCTTTTGAATTCGTGTGGAGTTAGTGTGAAAAGTGCAGTATATGTTCATTTTGTGCTTTTCTCGCTCAAATAGCGTTATTTTGAGCTGAAAATGACGGAATATGAGTATGTTAGATTCATTTGTATTTATTTGTCAAACTGTCATAGAGTGATTTCCACTTTAGAAACATCAATTCTTGCATGTTTTTGAAGGCCAGCATGGTTTCTTTTGAATTCGTGTGGAGTTAGTGTGAAAAGTGCAGTATATGTTCATTTTGTGCTTTCTCGCTCAAATAGCGTTATTTTGAGCTGAAAATGACGGAATATGAGTATGTTAGATTCATTTGTATTTATTTGTCAAACTGTCATAGAATGACATTTCCACTTTAGAAACATCAATTCTTGCATGTTTTGAAGGCCAGCATGGTTTCTTTTGAATTCGTGTGGAGTTAGTGTGAAAAGTGCAGTATATGTTCATTTTGTGCTTTTCTCGCTAAAATAGCGTTATTTTGACCTGAAAATGACGGAATATGAGTATTTTAGATTCATTTGTATTTATTTGTCAAACTGTCATAGAGTGACATTTCCACTTTAGAAACATCAATTCTTGCATGTTTTTGAAGGCCAGCATGGTTTCTTTTGAATTCGTGTGGAGTTAGTGTGAAAAGTGCAGTATATGTTCATTTTGTGCTTTTCTCGCTCAAATAGCGTTATTTTGACCTGAAAATGACGGAATATGAGTATTTTAGATTCATTTGTA
Organism: Chaetodon auriga; assembly: GCF_051107435.1. NCBI lineage: Eukaryota > Metazoa > Chordata > Actinopteri > Chaetodontiformes > Chaetodontidae > Chaetodon > Chaetodon auriga. Next base: position 1,185 of record NW_027482060.1, on the reverse strand, counting down.
TTTATTTGTCAAACTGTCATAGAGTGACATTTCCACTTTAGAAACATCAATTCTTGCATGTTTTTGAAGGCCAGCATGGTTTCTTTTGAATTCGTGTTGAGTTAGTGTGAAAAGTGCAGTATATGTTCATTTTGTGCTTTTCTCGCTCAAATAGCGTTATTTTGACCTGAAAATGACGGAATATGAGTATTTTAGATTCATTTGTATTTATTTGTCAAACTGTCATAGAGTGACATTTCCACTTTAGAAACATCAATTCTTGCATGTTTTTGAAGGCCAGCATGGTTTCTTTTGAATTCGTGTTGAGTTAGTGTGAAAAGTGCAGTATATGTTCATTTTGTGCTTTTCTCGCTCAAATAGCGTTATTTTGACCTGAAAATGACGGAATATGAGTATTTTAGATTCATTTGTATTTATTTGTCAAACTGTCATAGAATGACATTTCCACTTTAGAAACATCAATTCTTGCATGTTTTTGAAGGCCAGCATGGTTTCTTTTGAATTCGTGTGGAGTTAGTGTGAAAAGTGCAGTATATGTTCATTTTGTGCTTTTCTCGCTCAAATAGCGTTATTTTGAGCTGAAAATGACGGAATATGAGTATTTTAGATTCATTTGTATTTATTTGTCAAACTGTCATAGAGTGACATTTCCACTTTAGAAACATCAATTCTTGCATGTTTTTGAAGGCCAGCATGGTTTCTTTTGAATTCGTGTTGAGTTAGTGTGAAAAGTGCAGTATATGTTCATTTTGTGCTTTTCTCGCTCAAATAGCGTTATTTTGACCTGAAAATGACGGAATATGAGTATTTTAGATTCATTTGTATTTATTTGTCAAACTGTCATAGAGTGACATTTCCACTTTAGAAACATCAATTCTTGCATGTTTTTGAAGGCCAGCATGGTTTCTTTTGAATTCGTGTTGAGTTAGTGTGAAAAGTGCAGTATATGTTCATTTTGTGCTTTTCTCGCTCAAATAGCGTTATTTTGACCTGAAAATGACGGAATATGAGTATTTTAGATTCATTTGTATTTATTTGTCAAACTGTCATAGAATGACATTTCCACTTTAGAAACATCAATTCTTGCATGTTTTTGAAGGCCAGCATGGTTTCTTTTGAATTCGTGTGGAGTTAGTGTGAAAAGTGCAGTATATGTTCATTTTGTGCTTTTCTCGCTCAAATAGC
>NW_027482059.1:22500-26767 GCF_051107435.1 Chaetodon auriga | reverse complement strand
ATTTTTCGTCACTACCTCCCCGAGTCGGGAGTGGGTAATTTGCGCGCCTGCTGCCTTCCTTGGATGTGGTAGCCGTTTCTCAGGCTCCCTCTCCGGAATCGAACCCTGATTCCCCGTTACCCGTGGTCACCATGGTAGGCACAGAGAGTACCATCGAAAGTTGATAGGGCAGACATTCGAATGAGACGTCGCCGCCACGGGGGGCCAGCGATCGGCTCGAGGTTATCTAGAGTCACCAAAGCGGCCGGGGCACCCCGAGAGAGGCACCCCGCATGGGTTTTGGGTCTGATAAATGCACGCATCCCCGGAGGTCAGCGCTCGTTTGCATGTATTAGCTCTAGAATTGCCACAGTTATCCAAGTAACGGTAGAGCGATCAAAGGAACCATAACTGATTTAATGAGCCATTCGCAGTTTCACTGTACCGGCCGTGTGTACTTAGACTTGCATGGCTTAATCTTTGAGACAAGCATATGCTACTGGCAGGATCAACCAGGTAGCCCTCTGTGCGACAACGGCGTCGGGGCGGGGCCCGACCCTCCGTGCGCTGGGGGTTTGTCGGTGGCGGCGGGGTGGAAGGGGGGGGAGGCCGAGGCCAACCCTCCCCTCTCCCCGAGCGTCGATGCCGTGCCCACAGCTGGGCTTAGGCTGGGAGGGTTTTCGAGAAACTTTGTGCTCACCGGAGGTCCGGCCGCCCGAGCGGGCGCGGGGGGCCCGGTTCGGACCGGCGGCCCGGCGACCGGCTCCGTGGCCTGACGGCTGGGTCGGACGGGGCGTCTCGGTCTCGCTACCTGGAGGTCGGCTCGGGGGAAGAAGAGGAGGAGCGGGGCGGGGGACGCGCGCAAACCTCCTCTCCTCTCCGTCCGGCCGCAGAGGCGAACCCGCGGGGCCGGAGGAGCCGTCCGCCCGAACGCCAGCGGCGAGCGCTGGCCGGCGGGGGCCCTCCGATGGCGGGTCACGTGTGCCGATCGATCGGTGTGGCGGCTGTCTGACTGGCGGAGAAAAAGAAACCAAAGCGCAGAGGACCGCGGCCCGGAGGCCGGCAGACCCCTCCTGTCCGCCCCAGGCACCGGGCCTGAGGGGCGGGCATCGACGGCCGGGCGCCTCGGGCCTCTCCTCTGGAGGCCCCTGTTTCCGAAAAGCTGGTTTCTGAAATCGTGCGCAGACTCGCTTGGGAAGGCGGGTAAAAGCGCGCGCCGTTCGGAGAGAAGGGGGTGCCCAAAGCAGTTGGATTTCAACCGCTTTGGGGCCCTCACCCCAAAGCGCGGAGAACCGGGGCCCGGAGGCCGGCAGACCCCTCCTGTCCGCCCCACGCACCGAGCCTGAGGGGCGGGCATCGACGGCCGGGCGCCTCGGGCCTCTCCTCTGGAGGCCCCTGTTTCCGAAAAGCTGGTTTCTGAAATCGTGCGCAGACTCGCTTGGGAAGGCGGGTAAAAGCGCGCGCCTTTCGGAGAGAAGGGGGTACCCAAAGCGGTTGGATTTCAACCGCTTTGGGGCCTTCTCTCCGAAAACGACTTTTGTCGTTTTTCCTTCCCCGCTCCTTCTGTACTTTATCTTTTTTGACGTTTTGTCATCGGGGACGTGGCGAAAAATGTAGAAAATGAAAGAAATGTAGAAAATACGCAAGACGCGCTTGGCTTTGGCCTGCGCTTTTCGCCTTCTCTCTGAAAATGACAAAGCGGTTGGATTTCAACCGCTTTGGCCTGCTTTTCGCCTTCTCTCCGAGATTGACTTTGTCATATTTTTCTCCCCCCACTTCTTCTTCTTGTCGTTTTGGTTTTATGCCCCTGGTACTCTGCTCTCATCCCCGTGCCCTTGGTACTCTGCTCTCATCCCCGTGCCCCTGGTACTCTGCTCTCATCCCCGTGCCCCTGGTACTCTGCTCTCATCCCCGTGCCCCTGGTACTCTGCTCTCATCCCCGTGCCCCTGGTACTCTGCTCTCATCCCCGTGCCCTTGGTACTCTGCTCTCATCCCCGTGCCCCTGGTACTCTGCTCTCATCCCCGTGCCCCTGGTACTCTGCTCTCATCCCCGTGCCCCTGGTACTCTGCTCTCATCCCCGTGCCCCTGGTACTCTGCTCTCATCCCCGTGCCCTTGGTACTCTGCTCTCATCCCCGTGCCCCTGGTACTCTGCTCTCATCCCCGTGCCCCTGGTACTCTGCTCTCATCCCCGTGCCCCTGGTACTCCTCTCTCTCTCTCTCTCTCTCTCTCTCTCTCTCTCTCTCTCTCTTTCTCTCCCTCTCTCTCATAGACATAGCTCACCTGCCTGACCCCCTCGTCTTTTCACAGCCACAGGGAGGCTTCCATCCTTACCAGGCCTGACCCCCCCTCATCTGCTCACAGCCGTGGGGAGGCTTCCAGCCTTTTCCAGGCCCCCAGCATGAGGAGCAGGGCTGGGTGCTGGCTCCAAGCCTGAACCCCTCGTCGTCTTCTAGCAGCCACAGGGAGGCGTCTGGCCTTTCCAGGCCCCCCAGCCTGCTACTCGTGCTGGGGGCTGGCTCCAGGCCTGACCCCCTCATCTTCTCACAGCCACGGGGAGGCTTCCAGCCTTTCCAGGCCCCCAGCACGAGGAGCAGGCTGGGTGCCGGCTCCAGCCCTGACCCTCTCCTCTTCTTCTAGCAGCCACAGGGAGGCGTCTGGCCTTTCCAGGCCCCCCAGCCTGCTACTCGTGCTAGTGGCTGGCTCCAGGCCTGACCCCCTCACCTTCTCACAGCCACGGGGAGGCTTCCAGCCTTTCCAGGCCCCCAGCACGAGGAGCAGGCTGGGTGCCGGCTTCAGCCCTGACCCCCTCCTCTTCTTCTAGCAGCCACAGGGAGGCGTCTGGCCGTTCCAGGCCCCCCAGCCTGCTACTCGTGCTGGGTGCTGGCTCCAGCCCTGACCCCCTCCTCTTCTTCTAGCAGCCACAGGCAGGCGTCTGGCCTTTCCAGGCCCCCCTAGCCTGCTACTCGTACTGGGTGCTGGCTCCAGCCCTGACCCCCTCGTCGTCTTATAGCAGCCACAGGGAGGCGTCTGGCCTTTCCAGGCCCCCCAGCCTGCTACTCGTGCTGGGCGCTGGCTCCAGCCCTGACCCCCTCCTCTTCTTCTAGCAGCCACAGGCAGGCGTCTGGCCTTTCCAGGCCCCCCAGCCTGCTACTCGTGCTGGGGGCTGGCTCCAGGCCTGACCCCCTCATCTTCTCACAGCCACGGGGAGGCTTCCAGCCTTTCCAGGCCCCCAGCACGAGGAGCAGGCTGGGTGCCGGCTCCAGCCCTGACCCCCTCCTCTTCTTCTAGCAGCCACAGGCAGGCGTCTGGCCTTTCCAGGCCCCCCAGCCTGCTACTCGTGCTGGGTGCTGGCTCCAGCCCTGACCCCCTCCTCTTCTTCTAGCAGCCACAGGCAGGCGTCTGGCCTTTCCAGGCCCCCCAGCCTGCTACTCGTGCTGGTTGCTGGCTCCAGCCCTGACCCCCTCCTCTTATTCTAGCAGCCACAGGCAGGCGTCTGGCCTTTCCAGGCCCACCAGCCTGCTACTCGTGCTGGGGGCTGGCTCCAGGCCTGACCCCCTCATCTTCTCACAGCCATGGGGAGGCTTCCAGCCTTTCCAGGCCCCCAGCACGAGGAGCAGGCTGGGTGCCGGCTCCAGCCCTGACCCCCTCATCTTCTCACAGCCATGGGGAGGCTTCCAGCCTTTCCAGGCCCCCAGCACGAGGAGCAGGCTGGGTGCCGGCTCCAGCCCTGACCCCCTCCTCTTCTCACAGCCACGGGGAGGCTTCCAGCCTTTCCAGGCCCCCAGCACGAGGAGCAGGCTGGGTGCCGGCTCCAGCCCTGACCCCCTCCTCTTCTTCTAGCAGCCACAGGCAGGCGTCTGGCCTTTCCAGGCCCCCCAGCCTGCTACTCGTGCTGGGTGCTGGCTCCAGCCCTGACCCCCTCCTCTTCTTCTAGCAACCACAGGCAGGCGTCTGGCCTTTCCAGGCCCCCCAGCCTGCTACTCGTGCTGGGTGCTGGCTCCATCCCTGACCCCCTCCTCTTCTTCTAGCAGCCACAGGGAGTCTTCTGGCCTTTCCAGGCCCCCCAGCCTGCTACTCGTGCTGGGTGCTGGCTCCAGCCCTGACCCCCTCGTCTTCTTCTAGCAGCCACAGGGAGGCTTCTGGCCTTTCCAGGCCCCCCAGCCTGCTACTCGTGCTGGGTGCTGGCTCCAGCCCTGACCCCCTCCTCTTCTTCTAGCAGCCACAGGGAGGCTTCTGGCCTTTCCAGGCCCCCCAGCCTGCTTCTCGTGCTGGGTGCTGGCTCCA
>NW_027482059.1:7500-12500 GCF_051107435.1 Chaetodon auriga | reverse complement strand
TCGGTCTCGCTACCTGGAGGTCGGCTCGGGGGAAGAAGAGGAGGAGCGGGGCGGGGGACGCGCGCAAACCTCCTCTCCTCTCCGTCCGGCCGCAGAGGCGAACCCGCGGGGCCGGAGGAGCCGTCCGCCCGAACGCCAGCGGCGAGCGCTGGCCGGCGGGGGCCCTCCGATGGCGGGTCACGTGTGCCGATCGATCGGTGTGGCGGCTGTCTGACTGGCGGAGAAAAAGAAACCAAAGCGCAGAGGACCGCGGCCCGGAGGCCGGCAGACCCCTCCTGTCCGCCCCAGGCACCGGGCCTGAGGGGCGGGCATCGACGGCCGGGCGCCTCGGGCCTCTCCTCTGGAGGCCCCTGTTTCCGAAAAGCTGGTTTCTGAAATCGTGCGCAGACTCGCTTGGGAAGGCGGGTAAAAGCGCGCGCCGTTCGGAGAGAAGGGGGTGCCCAAAGCAGTTGGATTTCAACCGCTTTGGGGCCCTCACCCCAAAGCGCGGAGAACCGGGGCCCGGAGGCCGGCAGACCCCTCCTGTCCGCCCCACGCACCGAGCCTGAGGGGCGGGCATCGACGGCCGGGCGCCTCGGGCCTCTCCTCTGGAGGCCCCTGTTTCCGAAAAGCTGGTTTCTGAAATCGTGCGCAGACTCGCTTGGGAAGGCGGGTAAAAGCGCGCGCCTTTCGGAGAGAAGGGGGTACCCAAAGCGGTTGGATTTCAACCGCTTTGGGGCCTTCTCTCCGAAAACGACTTTTGTCGTTTTTCCTTCCCCGCTCCTTCTGTACTTTATCTTTTTTGACGTTTTGTCATCGGGGACGTGGCGAAAAATGTAGAAAATGAAAGAAATGTAGAAAATACGCAAGACGCGCTTGGCTTTGGCCTGCGCTTTTCGCCTTCTCTCTGAAAATGACAAAGCGGTTGGATTTCAACCGCTTTGGCCTGCTTTTCGCCTTCTCTCCGAGATTGACTTTGTCATATTTTTCTCCCCCCACTTCTTCTTCTTGTCGTTTTGGTTTTATGCCCCTGGTACTCTGCTCTCATCCCCGTGCCCTTGGTACTCTGCTCTCATCCCCGTGCCCCTGGTACTCTGCTCTCATCCCCGTGCCCCTGGTACTCTGCTCTCATCCCCGTGCCCCTGGTACTCTGCTCTCATCCCCGTGCCCCTGGTACTCTGCTCTCATCCCCGTGCCCTTGGTACTCTGCTCTCATCCCCGTGCCCCTGGTACTCTGCTCTCATCCCCGTGCCCCTGGTACTCTGCTCTCATCCCCGTGCCCCTGGTACTCTGCTCTCATCCCCGTGCCCCTGGTACTCTGCTCTCATCCCCGTGCCCTTGGTACTCTGCTCTCATCCCCGTGCCCCTGGTACTCTGCTCTCATCCCCGTGCCCCTGGTACTCTGCTCTCATCCCCGTGCCCCTGGTACTCCTCTCTCTCTCTCTCTCTCTCTCTCTCTCTCTCTCTCTCTCTCTCTTTCTCTCCCTCTCTCTCATAGACATAGCTCACCTGCCTGACCCCCTCGTCTTTTCACAGCCACAGGGAGGCTTCCATCCTTACCAGGCCTGACCCCCCCTCATCTGCTCACAGCCGTGGGGAGGCTTCCAGCCTTTTCCAGGCCCCCAGCATGAGGAGCAGGGCTGGGTGCTGGCTCCAAGCCTGAACCCCTCGTCGTCTTCTAGCAGCCACAGGGAGGCGTCTGGCCTTTCCAGGCCCCCCAGCCTGCTACTCGTGCTGGGGGCTGGCTCCAGGCCTGACCCCCTCATCTTCTCACAGCCACGGGGAGGCTTCCAGCCTTTCCAGGCCCCCAGCACGAGGAGCAGGCTGGGTGCCGGCTCCAGCCCTGACCCTCTCCTCTTCTTCTAGCAGCCACAGGGAGGCGTCTGGCCTTTCCAGGCCCCCCAGCCTGCTACTCGTGCTAGTGGCTGGCTCCAGGCCTGACCCCCTCACCTTCTCACAGCCACGGGGAGGCTTCCAGCCTTTCCAGGCCCCCAGCACGAGGAGCAGGCTGGGTGCCGGCTTCAGCCCTGACCCCCTCCTCTTCTTCTAGCAGCCACAGGGAGGCGTCTGGCCGTTCCAGGCCCCCCAGCCTGCTACTCGTGCTGGGTGCTGGCTCCAGCCCTGACCCCCTCCTCTTCTTCTAGCAGCCACAGGCAGGCGTCTGGCCTTTCCAGGCCCCCCTAGCCTGCTACTCGTACTGGGTGCTGGCTCCAGCCCTGACCCCCTCGTCGTCTTATAGCAGCCACAGGGAGGCGTCTGGCCTTTCCAGGCCCCCCAGCCTGCTACTCGTGCTGGGCGCTGGCTCCAGCCCTGACCCCCTCCTCTTCTTCTAGCAGCCACAGGCAGGCGTCTGGCCTTTCCAGGCCCCCCAGCCTGCTACTCGTGCTGGGGGCTGGCTCCAGGCCTGACCCCCTCATCTTCTCACAGCCACGGGGAGGCTTCCAGCCTTTCCAGGCCCCCAGCACGAGGAGCAGGCTGGGTGCCGGCTCCAGCCCTGACCCCCTCCTCTTCTTCTAGCAGCCACAGGCAGGCGTCTGGCCTTTCCAGGCCCCCCAGCCTGCTACTCGTGCTGGGTGCTGGCTCCAGCCCTGACCCCCTCCTCTTCTTCTAGCAGCCACAGGCAGGCGTCTGGCCTTTCCAGGCCCCCCAGCCTGCTACTCGTGCTGGTTGCTGGCTCCAGCCCTGACCCCCTCCTCTTATTCTAGCAGCCACAGGCAGGCGTCTGGCCTTTCCAGGCCCACCAGCCTGCTACTCGTGCTGGGGGCTGGCTCCAGGCCTGACCCCCTCATCTTCTCACAGCCATGGGGAGGCTTCCAGCCTTTCCAGGCCCCCAGCACGAGGAGCAGGCTGGGTGCCGGCTCCAGCCCTGACCCCCTCATCTTCTCACAGCCATGGGGAGGCTTCCAGCCTTTCCAGGCCCCCAGCACGAGGAGCAGGCTGGGTGCCGGCTCCAGCCCTGACCCCCTCCTCTTCTCACAGCCACGGGGAGGCTTCCAGCCTTTCCAGGCCCCCAGCACGAGGAGCAGGCTGGGTGCCGGCTCCAGCCCTGACCCCCTCCTCTTCTTCTAGCAGCCACAGGCAGGCGTCTGGCCTTTCCAGGCCCCCCAGCCTGCTACTCGTGCTGGGTGCTGGCTCCAGCCCTGACCCCCTCCTCTTCTTCTAGCAACCACAGGCAGGCGTCTGGCCTTTCCAGGCCCCCCAGCCTGCTACTCGTGCTGGGTGCTGGCTCCATCCCTGACCCCCTCCTCTTCTTCTAGCAGCCACAGGGAGTCTTCTGGCCTTTCCAGGCCCCCCAGCCTGCTACTCGTGCTGGGTGCTGGCTCCAGCCCTGACCCCCTCGTCTTCTTCTAGCAGCCACAGGGAGGCTTCTGGCCTTTCCAGGCCCCCCAGCCTGCTACTCGTGCTGGGTGCTGGCTCCAGCCCTGACCCCCTCCTCTTCTTCTAGCAGCCACAGGGAGGCTTCTGGCCTTTCCAGGCCCCCCAGCCTGCTTCTCGTGCTGGGTGCTGGCTCCAGCCCTGACCCCCTCGTCTTCTTCTAGCAGCCACAGGGAGGCTTCTGGCCTTTCCAGGCCCCCCAGCCTGCTACTCGTGCTGGGTGCTGGCTCCAGCCCTGAGCCCCTCGTCTTCTTCTAGCAGCCACAGGCAGGCGTCTGGCCTTTCCAGGCCCCCCAGCCTGCTACTCGTACTGGGGGCTGGCTCCAGGCCTGACCCCCTGGCCTTCTCACAGCCGTGGGGAGGCTTCCGGCCTTTTCCAGGCCCCCAGCATGAGGAGCAGGCTGGGTGCTGGCTCCAGGCCTGACCCCCTCGTCTTCTCGCAGCCACGGGGAGGTTTCCAGCCTTTCCAGGACCCCCAGCCTGCTACTCCTGCTGGGGGCTGGCTCCAGGCCTGACCCCCTGGCCTTCTCACAGCCGTGGGGAGGCTTCCGGCCTTTTCCAGGCATACAGCAACCTCTTTTCCTTTTCTTTATTTCTCACAATTACTTTCTTTTATTTTTGTTTAAAAATTCTCAACCTTTGTATATATTCCACATACTATACTGTGCATACACAGTCCAACCTCCGATTCAGGACGAACGATGCGGTTTTCGTCCCGGCCGTGGCACGCCGGACCAGCTCTATACCCTTCACAGGGCTGGCTCCCAGCCTAACCCTTTTCCTTTCCTCCTGCCTCCACTCTCATTAGCCAGCCAGCCTGCCTGCCTGCCTGCCTTCACCAACCCCAAGGGCTGGCTCCCAGCCTAACTCTTTTCCTTTCCTCCTGCCTCCACTCACATCCGCCAGCCAGCCAGCCTGCCTGCCTGCCTGCCTGCCTGCCTGCCTGCCTGCCTTCACCAACCCCAAGGGCTGGCTCCCAGCCTAACTCTTTTCCTTTCCTCCTGCCTCCACTCACATCCGCCAGCCAGCCAGCCTGCCTGCCTGCCTGCCTGCCTGCCTTCACCAACCCCAAGGGCTGGCTCCCAGCCTAACCCTTTTCCTTTCCTCCTGCCTCCACTCTCATCCGCCAGCCAGCCAGCTAGCCTGCCTGCCTGCCTGCCTGCCTTCACCAACCTCAAGGGCTGGCTCCCAGCCTAACCCTTTTCCTTTCCTCCTGCCTCCACTCTCATTAGCCAGCCAGCCTGCCTGCCTGCCTGCCTTCACCAACCCCAAGGGCTGGCTCCCAGCCTAACTCTTTTCCTTTCCTCCTGCCTCCACTCTCATCCGCCAGCCAGCCAGCTAGCCTGCCTGCCTGCCTTCACCAACCTCAAGGGCTGGCTCCCAGCCTAACCCTTTTCCTTTCCTCCTGCCTCCACTCTCATCCGCCAGCCAGCCAGCCTGCCAGCCTGCCTGCCTGCCTGCCTTCACCAACCTCAAGGGCTGGCTCCCAGCCTAACCCTTTTCCTTTCCTCCTGCCTCCACTCTCATCCGCCAGCCAGCCAGCCTGCCTGCCTGCCTGCCTGGCTGCCTGCCTGCCTGCCTGCCTTCACCAACCCCAAGGGCTGGCTCCCAGCCTAACCCTTTTCCTTTCCTCCTGCCTCCACTCT
>NW_027482058.1:15000-17500 GCF_051107435.1 Chaetodon auriga | reverse complement strand
AGGCAGGCGTCTGGCCTTTCCAGGCCCCCCAGCCTGCTACTCGTGCTGGGGGCTGGCTCCAGGCCTGACCCCCTCATCTTCTCACAGCCACGGGGAGGCTTCCAGCCTTTCCAGGCCCCCAGCACGAGGAGCAGGCTGGGTGCCGGCTCCAGCCCTGACCCCCTCCTCTTCTTCTAGCAGCCACAGGCAGGCGTCTGGCCTTTCCAGGCCCCCCAGCCTGCTACTCGTGCTGGGTGCTGGCTCCAGCCCTGACCCCCTCCTCTTCTTCTAGCAGCCACAGGCAGGCGTCTGGCCTTTCCAGGCCCCCCAGCCTGCTACTCGTGCTGGTTGCTGGCTCCAGCCCTGACCCCCTCCTCTTATTCTAGCAGCCACAGGCAGGCGTCTGGCCTTTCCAGGCCCACCAGCCTGCTACTCGTGCTGGGGGCTGGCTCCAGGCCTGACCCCCTCATCTTCTCACAGCCATGGGGAGGCTTCCAGCCTTTCCAGGCCCCCAGCACGAGGAGCAGGCTGGGTGCCGGCTCCAGCCCTGACCCCCTCATCTTCTCACAGCCATGGGGAGGCTTCCAGCCTTTCCAGGCCCCCAGCACGAGGAGCAGGCTGGGTGCCGGCTCCAGCCCTGACCCCCTCCTCTTCTCACAGCCACGGGGAGGCTTCCAGCCTTTCCAGGCCCCCAGCACGAGGAGCAGGCTGGGTGCCGGCTCCAGCCCTGACCCCCTCCTCTTCTTCTAGCAGCCACAGGCAGGCGTCTGGCCTTTCCAGGCCCCCCAGCCTGCTACTCGTGCTGGGTGCTGGCTCCAGCCCTGACCCCCTCCTCTTCTTCTAGCAACCACAGGCAGGCGTCTGGCCTTTCCAGGCCCCCCAGCCTGCTACTCGTGCTGGGTGCTGGCTCCATCCCTGACCCCCTCCTCTTCTTCTAGCAGCCACAGGGAGTCTTCTGGCCTTTCCAGGCCCCCCAGCCTGCTACTCGTGCTGGGTGCTGGCTCCAGCCCTGACCCCCTCGTCTTCTTCTAGCAGCCACAGGGAGGCTTCTGGCCTTTCCAGGCCCCCCAGCCTGCTACTCGTGCTGGGTGCTGGCTCCAGCCCTGACCCCCTCCTCTTCTTCTAGCAGCCACAGGGAGGCTTCTGGCCTTTCCAGGCCCCCCAGCCTGCTTCTCGTGCTGGGTGCTGGCTCCAGCCCTGACCCCCTCGTCTTCTTCTAGCAGCCACAGGGAGGCTTCTGGCCTTTCCAGGCCCCCCAGCCTGCTACTCGTGCTGGGTGCTGGCTCCAGCCCTGAGCCCCTCGTCTTCTTCTAGCAGCCACAGGCAGGCGTCTGGCCTTTCCAGGCCCCCCAGCCTGCTACTCGTACTGGGGGCTGGCTCCAGGCCTGACCCCCTGGCCTTCTCACAGCCGTGGGGAGGCTTCCGGCCTTTTCCAGGCCCCCAGCATGAGGAGCAGGCTGGGTGCTGGCTCCAGGCCTGACCCCCTCGTCTTCTCGCAGCCACGGGGAGGTTTCCAGCCTTTCCAGGACCCCCAGCCTGCTACTCCTGCTGGGGGCTGGCTCCAGGCCTGACCCCCTGGCCTTCTCACAGCCGTGGGGAGGCTTCCGGCCTTTTCCAGGCATACAGCAACCTCTTTTACTTTTCTTTATTTCTCACAATTACTTTCTTTTATTTTTGTTTAAAAATTCTCAACCTTTGTATATATTCCACATACTATACTGTGCATACACAGTCCAACCTCCGATTCAGGACGAACGATGCGGTTTTCGTCCCGGCCGTGGCACGCCGGACCAGCTCTATACCCTTCACAGGGCTGGCTCCCAGCCTAACCCTTTTCCTTTCCTCCTGCCTCCACTCTCATTAGCCAGCCAGCCTGCCTGCCTGCCTGCCTTCACCAACCCCAAGGGCTGGCTCCCAGCCTAACTCTTTTCCTTTCCTCCTGCCTCCACTCACATCCGCCAGCCAGCCAGCCTGCCTGCCTGCCTGCCTGCCTGCCTGCCTGCCTGCCTTCACCAACCCCAAGGGCTGGCTCCCAGCCTAACTCTTTTCCTTTCCTCCTGCCTCCACTCACATCCGCCAGCCAGCCAGCCTGCCTGCCTGCCTGCCCCTGCCTTCACCAACCCCAAGGGCTGGCTCCCAGCCTAACCCTTTTCCTTTCCTCCTGCCTCCACTCTCATCCGCCAGCCAGCCAGCTAGCCTGCCTGCCTGCCTGCCTGCCTTCACCAACCTCAAGGGCTGGCTCCCAGCCTAACCCTTTTCCTTTCCTCCTGCCTCCACTCTCATTAGCCAGCCAGCCTGCCTGCCTGCCTGCCTTCACCAACCCCAAGGGCTGGCTCCCAGCCTAACTCTTTTCCTTTCCTCCTGCCTCCACTCTCATCCGCCAGCCAGCCAGCTAGCCTGCCTGCCTGCCTTCACCAACCTCAAGGGCTGGCTCCCAGCCTAACCCTTTTCCTTTCCTCCTGCCTCCACTCTCATCCGCCAGCCAGCCAGCCTGCCAGCCTGCCTGCCTGCCTGCCTTCAC
>NW_027482058.1:0-5000 GCF_051107435.1 Chaetodon auriga | reverse complement strand
CCCCGTGCCCCTGGTACTCTGCTCTCATCCCCGTGCCCCTGGTACTCTGCTCTCATCCCCGTGCCCCTGGTACTCCTCTCTCTCTCTCTCTCTCTCTCTCTCTCTCTCTCTCTCTCTCTCTTTCTCTCCCTCTCTCTCATAGACATAGCTCACCTGCCTGACCCCCTCGTCTTTTCACAGCCACAGGGAGGCTTCCATCCTTACCAGGCCTGACCCCCCCTCATCTGCTCACAGCCGTGGGGAGGCTTCCAGCCTTTTCCAGGCCCCCAGCATGAGGAGCAGGGCTGGGTGCTGGCTCCAAGCCTGAACCCCTCGTCGTCTTCTAGCAGCCACAGGGAGGCGTCTGGCCTTTCCAGGCCCCCCAGCCTGCTACTCGTGCTGGGGGCTGGCTCCAGGCCTGACCCCCTCATCTTCTCACAGCCACGGGGAGGCTTCCAGCCTTTCCAGGCCCCCAGCACGAGGAGCAGGCTGGGTGCCGGCTCCAGCCCTGACCCTCTCCTCTTCTTCTAGCAGCCACAGGGAGGCGTCTGGCCTTTCCAGGCCCCCCAGCCTGCTACTCGTGCTAGTGGCTGGCTCCAGGCCTGACCCCCTCACCTTCTCACAGCCACGGGGAGGCTTCCAGCCTTTCCAGGCCCCCAGCACGAGGAGCAGGCTGGGTGCCGGCTTCAGCCCTGACCCCCTCCTCTTCTTCTAGCAGCCACAGGGAGGCGTCTGGCCGTTCCAGGCCCCCCAGCCTGCTACTCGTGCTGGGTGCTGGCTCCAGCCCTGACCCCCTCCTCTTCTTCTAGCAGCCACAGGCAGGCGTCTGGCCTTTCCAGGCCCCCTAGCCTGCTACTCGTACTGGGTGCTGGCTCCAGCCCTGACCCCCTCGTCGTCTTATAGCAGCCACAGGGAGGCGTCTGGCCTTTCCAGGCCCCCCAGCCTGCTACTCGTGCTGGGCGCTGGCTCCAGCCCTGACCCCCTCCTCTTCTTCTAGCAGCCACAGGCAGGCGTCTGGCCTTTCCAGGCCCCCCAGCCTGCTACTCGTGCTGGGGGCTGGCTCCAGGCCTGACCCCCTCATCTTCTCACAGCCACGGGGAGGCTTCCAGCCTTTCCAGGCCCCCAGCACGAGGAGCAGGCTGGGTGCCGGCTCCAGCCCTGACCCCCTCCTCTTCTTCTAGCAGCCACAGGCAGGCGTCTGGCCTTTCCAGGCCCCCCAGCCTGCTACTCGTGCTGGGTGCTGGCTCCAGCCCTGACCCCCTCCTCTTCTTCTAGCAGCCACAGGCAGGCGTCTGGCCTTTCCAGGCCCCCCAGCCTGCTACTCGTGCTGGTTGCTGGCTCCAGCCCTGACCCCCTCCTCTTATTCTAGCAGCCACAGGCAGGCGTCTGGCCTTTCCAGGCCCACCAGCCTGCTACTCGTGCTGGGGGCTGGCTCCAGGCCTGACCCCCTCATCTTCTCACAGCCATGGGGAGGCTTCCAGCCTTTCCAGGCCCCCAGCACGAGGAGCAGGCTGGGTGCCGGCTCCAGCCCTGACCCCCTCATCTTCTCACAGCCATGGGGAGGCTTCCAGCCTTTCCAGGCCCCCAGCACGAGGAGCAGGCTGGGTGCCGGCTCCAGCCCTGACCCCCTCCTCTTCTCACAGCCACGGGGAGGCTTCCAGCCTTTCCAGGCCCCCAGCACGAGGAGCAGGCTGGGTGCCGGCTCCAGCCCTGACCCCCTCCTCTTCTTCTAGCAGCCACAGGCAGGCGTCTGGCCTTTCCAGGCCCCCCAGCCTGCTACTCGTGCTGGGTGCTGGCTCCAGCCCTGACCCCCTCCTCTTCTTCTAGCAACCACAGGCAGGCGTCTGGCCTTTCCAGGCCCCCCAGCCTGCTACTCGTGCTGGGTGCTGGCTCCATCCCTGACCCCCTCCTCTTCTTCTAGCAGCCACAGGGAGTCTTCTGGCCTTTCCAGGCCCCCCAGCCTGCTACTCGTGCTGGGTGCTGGCTCCAGCCCTGACCCCCTCGTCTTCTTCTAGCAGCCACAGGGAGGCTTCTGGCCTTTCCAGGCCCCCCAGCCTGCTACTCGTGCTGGGTGCTGGCTCCAGCCCTGACCCCCTCCTCTTCTTCTAGCAGCCACAGGGAGGCTTCTGGCCTTTCCAGGCCCCCCAGCCTGCTTCTCGTGCTGGGTGCTGGCTCCAGCCCTGACCCCCTCGTCTTCTTCTAGCAGCCACAGGGAGGCTTCTGGCCTTTCCAGGCCCCCCAGCCTGCTACTCGTGCTGGGTGCTGGCTCCAGCCCTGAGCCCCTCGTCTTCTTCTAGCAGCCACAGGCAGGCGTCTGGCCTTTCCAGGCCCCCCAGCCTGCTACTCGTACTGGGGGCTGGCTCCAGGCCTGACCCCCTGGCCTTCTCACAGCCGTGGGGAGGCTTCCGGCCTTTTCCAGGCCCCCAGCATGAGGAGCAGGCTGGGTGCTGGCTCCAGGCCTGACCCCCTCGTCTTCTCGCAGCCACGGGGAGGTTTCCAGCCTTTCCAGGACCCCCAGCCTGCTACTCCTGCTGGGGGCTGGCTCCAGGCCTGACCCCCTGGCCTTCTCACAGCCGTGGGGAGGCTTCCGGCCTTTTCCAGGCATACAGCAACCTCTTTTACTTTTCTTTATTTCTCACAATTACTTTCTTTTATTTTTGTTTAAAAATTCTCAACCTTTGTATATATTCCACATACTATACTGTGCATACACAGTCCAACCTCCGATTCAGGACGAACGATGCGGTTTTCGTCCCGGCCGTGGCACGCCGGACCAGCTCTATACCCTTCACAGGGCTGGCTCCCAGCCTAACCCTTTTCCTTTCCTCCTGCCTCCACTCTCATTAGCCAGCCAGCCTGCCTGCCTGCCTGCCTTCACCAACCCCAAGGGCTGGCTCCCAGCCTAACTCTTTTCCTTTCCTCCTGCCTCCACTCACATCCGCCAGCCAGCCAGCCTGCCTGCCTGCCTGCCTGCCTGCCTGCCTGCCTGCCTTCACCAACCCCAAGGGCTGGCTCCCAGCCTAACTCTTTTCCTTTCCTCCTGCCTCCACTCACATCCGCCAGCCAGCCAGCCTGCCTGCCTGCCTGCCTGCCTGCCTTCACCAACCCCAAGGGCTGGCTCCCAGCCTAACCCTTTTCCTTTCCTCCTGCCTCCACTCTCATCCGCCAGCCAGCCAGCTAGCCTGCCTGCCTGCCTGCCTGCCTTCACCAACCTCAAGGGCTGGCTCCCAGCCTAACCCTTTTCCTTTCCTCCTGCCTCCACTCTCATTAGCCAGCCAGCCTGCCTGCCTGCCTGCCTTCACCAACCCCAAGGGCTGGCTCCCAGCCTAACTCTTTTCCTTTCCTCCTGCCTCCACTCTCATCCGCCAGCCAGCCAGCTAGCCTGCCTGCCTGCCTTCACCAACCTCAAGGGCTGGCTCCCAGCCTAACCCTTTTCCTTTCCTCCTGCCTCCACTCTCATCCGCCAGCCAGCCAGCCTGCCAGCCTGCCTGCCTGCCTGCCTTCACCAACCTCAAGGGCTGGCTCCCAGCCTAACCCTTTTCCTTTCCTCCTGCCTCCACTCTCATCCGCCAGCCAGCCAGCCTGCCTGCCTGCCTGCCTGGCTGCCTGCCTGCCTGCCTGCCTTCACCAACCCCAAGGGCTGGCTCCCAGCCTAACCCTTTTCCTTTCCTCCTGCCTCCACTCTCATTAGCCAGCCAGCCAGCCAGCCTGCCTGCCTGCCTGCCTGCCTGCCTTCACCAACCCCAAGGGCTGGCTCCCAGCCTAACCCTTTTCCTTTCCTCCTGCCTCCACTCTCATCCGCCAGCCAGCCAGCCTGCCTGCCTGCCTGCCTGCCTGCCTGCCTGCCTGCCTGCCTGCCTGCCTGCCTGCCTGCCTGCCATCACCAACCCCAAGGGCTGGCTCCCAGCCTAACCCTTTTCCTTTCCTCCTGCCTCCACTCTCATTAGCCAGCCAGCCAGCCAGCCAGCCTGCCTGCCTGCCTGCCTTCACCAACCCCAAGGGCTGGCTCCCAGCCTAACCCTTTTCCTTTCCTCCTGCCTCCACTCTCATCCGCCAGCCAGCCAGCCAGCCTGCCAGCCTGCCAGCCTGCCAGCCTGCCTGCCTGCCTGCCTGCCTGCCTGCCTGCCTGCCTTCACCAACCCCAAACTTCCATCTCCCACATCCTCCTAGGACCACCCTCCCACCAGCCGAACCTGTTCACCCACTCTTAAGCACCAACCCCGGAATACACACATACAGCCGCAGGAGCTGGCAGTTCGTGCCCCTGGTAGACCGTTTGAAGCTTCGTGCCCCTGGTAGCCTGCTAGAAGCTTCGTGCCCCTGGTAGCCCGTGTGAAGCTTCGTGCCCCTGGTATTCCATTAGAAGCTTCGTGCCCCTGGTAGCCCGTGTGAAGCTTCGTGCCCCTGGTATTCCCTTAGAAGCTTCGTGCCCCTGGTAGCCCGTGTGAAGCTTCGTGCCCCTGGTATTCCATTAGAAGCTTCGTGCCCCTGGTAGCCCGTGTGAAGCTTCGTGCCCCTGGTATTCCATTAGAAGCTTCGTGCCCCTGGTAGCCTGTTAGAAGCTTCGTGCCCCTGGTAGCCCATTAGAAGCTTCGTGCCCCTGGTAGCCCGTTTGGAACTTTGTCTCCCTGATAGCCAGTCTGAGATTTTGTGCCCCTGGTAACCCGTTTGAAGCTTCGTGCCCCTGGTATTCTGTGTCAAACCATGTGCATCTCTCATGGTAGGTGACTCCAGCAGCCCAGCTCAGCTCAGCTCAGCTCAGCTCAGCTCAGCCAGCCAGCGTGGACTTTATCTCTCCCCCCTCTCTCTCTCTGTGTGTCTGCCTTACTTTTTCCACGCTGCGCTCTTTTGCCGGTGCCCCTGGTAGTCCGCCGGACTCGCGGGGAGGGGGTTGTCGGCGGGGGGCCGACAAAAGCTTGGATCGAGGGCTGACTTTCAATAGATCGCAGCGAGGGAGCTGCTCTGCTACGTACGAAACCCTGACCCAGAATCAGGTCGTCTGCAAGTGATTCAGCACCAGG
>NW_027482057.1:2500-27078 GCF_051107435.1 Chaetodon auriga | reverse complement strand
CTGTACTGTATAGTTCTGTAATGCACAGTATTGAGTTGATGTAATTTGTAACCTTATAGTAATTCTATTACAGTACTTTTCATTTGTTGGAAAAAAGACATAACAGAAACTGTGTAACAAACAGTGTTTCATGAGTTTCACAGGATGCTCTGAGAAACTGAATAAAACCAGTGAAGATGAAAGACTACAGTGTTTTATAGAAAGTACACTAGTGCGTCGCTGCTAATCTGAAAGTGTATTCATATGATGCAAGTGTGTATCATTTTGTCATCAGAGTGTCATTTTGACAAAGGATTGTTGGTTTTGATAGCAGAGTTTCACTTTGACACAGATGTGAATGCTTTATTTTTCCAGTGTTGTGTCTTATTTATTTATTTTTATTTGTGTGTAGAGTTTTGACACAGTTAGCCAAGTTTAGCAAAAAGTGTTACAGCAACGGGCAAAAACTGTAAAAACAAGACTGAGATGTCTTCAGTTTTTATGCATTGAATGTCACATTAGAGTCAAGGTGGCAGAAGGGATTGAACCCAGAAAGCCGAGCCAACAGGCAGAACTGATGCAGTTTCATACATTTATTTATAATTCAGTGACAAACAAAATCAAGGAGAGGTTGGTGACTGTCAAAACCAATGTAAAGAGTCCTAATCAGCAAATAAATCCAACAAAAGAAGCACAAGTCCAAAAATGAAAAATCAAGCAAAGTCTTGGGAAAAATAAAGCAAAGGTTCAAAATCTCAGGAAGCACAGGAAAGTATTCATGGAAGGCAGAGATGCATGACACACGACATAAGATGATCTGACAAAGATGGAGGGAAAAGCACTGGCTTAAATGGCCCGGGGAGGGAGGACTAATGAGGCAGAGATGAAAACAAATAAGGAACAGGTGACACAAATCATCACTTACAAAGGCAGGACAATTTAGGAAGTAAGGAAAAAGACTACACATGAGGCAAACCTTTAAAATAAAACAGGACATAAAACCAAACAAACTAATTCATGACAGTAAAACAAAAATCAAAAAACAAAAATTTGACTAAAACTATTACCACCTATTACATACTACCATTTTGGTCAAAAAAACTAAAACTTCAACATTACCACATTTTGTTTGATCATTAAATGAATCAATTTGAGTCATTTATTGATCAGTTTGACAGATTTTATTGTAATCAGGTAAGAAAAATAGAGCAATAAAGATGTTACTTCACTATAACTCTCTGCTTCACACACTTAATGATCATTTTATTAGGAACTTGTGAATAGTTAAATGTCAGGCAATATAAACAGTAAACAATCAGTTATTTATCATTAATCACTCATCATTTTTCACAGTGTGAGTAATCCCAGATTTTAACCACAGTTCTCTGAATCATCACTCTTTTCAATTCTTCACTTGGTTGTCTGTGAACTTTTCACCAATACTGTCATAACCATGGAAACCACACTTCCTACCAGCAACTCTGCAGCCGAAGGTCAGAGCATTCTCCAAACTTCCACCTGCAGGTGGAAAATGTATTTACTTATTTAAGTACAATACAGACAGAAATGTTATGGCAATTTCACAAAACAAAACAAAGAAGAGTTTTATGAGACCAGAGTTTTATGTGAGAGCAGTGAGACAGAATGATGAAGAGATGTATAAAAGGAGATTTAATGCATATCAGCTGTGATTCTGACAACAAAATCTACTGACTTTGACCTGGAAGAAAAGGGTCATCTTTTTTCTTTCAAAATAAAAGCCTTGAAAAAAGCTTTGAAGGGAGAATTATGAAGAATTATGTATAGAATTTAATTCTTTCCAACATATTTCTACTTCCACTGTGTTCCTCTGGGGATAATTACCTTAAATTATCTATATATACAGTAATAATATATCTTATGTCTTATATCTTAATATATAATTGAAAATATGTACAGATAAGTAGTGCTAAAACATATTAACATTTCACCATTGTTTACGTTTGGCTTCAGACAGGACATGAACCCCATCTTCCTGGATCAAGGTCCTACATTTTACCCATTCGTCCACTACAACCTGCTCCTTTGGTGGACTGTATCCCATTTTATACTACATCACCTGATTTCCTGAAGATAGAAGAGCTCTTTGGCACAGAACCCTGAAGGCAAACATCTCACTTGACCACCCAAGCAATCTTACAAGGAAGACTACCAATTTCCATCTACTGAATAATATGAAAACAACATGCATTCAGATCCAGACTGAGATGGTCATGGAGCTTGCTCAGGTGTGCACTGCTACATCCTGCAAAACCACATCCATCCTGGGGAAATCTAAAGTTTTTCAGGGGTCCCGTCAGGCCTGTGGCAGCAAGGAAACTGTGTGTGATGGCAACAAAGAAATGCATATGTCAGGATCTGCAGGTTCCCTCTCCTTCTGTCCCATGTCTGTCTCTCCTCTGTCTGTCCTGTGTCTGTATGTGTTTAACTGCAGGCCTGACAGGTCATTCTCTCCTGAGCACACCTGACCTCAATAATTCAATCAAGCCTCATCAACCACCACAGTATATAAGCACCAGTCTTCCCACCAGTATTTGTCAAATCATCTGCTCACCTATGCGGTAAAACAGTGATCGACCAAATGAACCTTGTGCCTCTCTGCCTTGTCTTGCCCCTGTGCTCAGGTGTTTGCCATGTGCTCCAGCCTTCACCCTCTAACTTGCTTGTCTGCTCTATGGATTGATTCTCTTACACTGACTGTGATAAGCTTAGGAAAAGACAATTAAACTATTCCAACTTCTCTCCTTTTCCCTCCTCTTCGTCTGAGTCACAGTGTTTCGGTCAATACACTCGTCTAAATCATAACAGAATATTTCCAGTTATGGAATCACTGTCCTGAGGGGGACAAGACGGGGTCTAGGCTAGGATCTGTCAGGAAAAAACATAGTGTGAGTAGCATATTGCAGTGTGTGCTTTACTGCTGCAGCAAGGGGGCAATGTCCTTAGCAGAGGGATTTCCTGCTGTTAGAGTTAGGGACAAATGAGAAGTCCAGAATTTTTCCTGATCCTTCGTGACTGAGCAAGGGCTGCTCTTAGCTTTTAGAACATGCCCTGCAGGCAACCAGGTGCCCATAGCCACCATGTTGGTTACCCCTGTTCTAGTTGATTTATGCTTCACAGAGAGGTGGCTGTGTAGATCCATACAGCTGGCTTTTCACAGCAGATGACAACACAGATGCATCCTCAAAAACACTCCAATTAGTGCAGTCAAAGCAGGCCTGCAGGTCCAGCTTTGCTTTGCTGGTCCATCTCCTTACAGTCTTGACCACAGGCTGAGCTGATTTTAATTTCAGCCTGTAAGTCAGGAGAAGATGAACTAGACAGTGATTTCTTTTTTAACTCTGTGAAATCTGTACACCAAGATTCTTTAATGTAGAAGCAGATTACATCTCCCTTTGTTTTTTCTGATGACTCTGTTACATGGACTGCTCAGAGGATTTGGAAACCCAGATGTAGCGTTGTGTCCAGAATGTGGTCTCCTAGCCAGGCTTCAGTAAAGCACATGGGAATAGATCTGCAAAAGTCTGTGTTTACTCTGTTGAGGAGTGGCAGTTCATCCGTCTTGTTCACCAGAAAGCAAACATTGACCAGATGAACTGAAGGAAACCCTAACCCTAACCCAAATTAATGAGGGCTTCAGCTTGCTTCCCTAATCAGTGTCTCCTGCTAATCCCAAAGAAAGTTGCTGCTCCCTCCAGTTAGAAGCTTGGTAAGATTTTCTGGTTCCATTGGAAAAGTTTGACCAATAGATTGTCCAATGTTTTAAACCTCGTTCTTAGTGAATATGATCAGAAAAGGAGAGCTGGAAACTAAACAGATTAACAAAAACTGAAAATGTTTGAGAGAGTG
This sequence comes from Chaetodon auriga, assembly GCF_051107435.1. Lineage (NCBI taxonomy): Eukaryota > Metazoa > Chordata > Actinopteri > Chaetodontiformes > Chaetodontidae > Chaetodon > Chaetodon auriga. The sequence goes on along the minus strand of NW_027482057.1, from coordinate 23,211 downwards.
CAGTTCAGAGGCTGTCGTCTTGGTGCAACTGGACTTTCTTGAGGTTCTAGATTATGTTTCACCTCTCATCCAAGAGGTTTCCTCAGTTCAAAGTGACTGGTGGGGAGTTGGTCAGTTATGCTCGGAAATCTAACTTTTATTCAACATCAATCATAACCAGAGAATGCAATTTATGAAGAAATTGTGGTTTGAATACTGGATGTTGAAAAGCTGACACTAAACTACACTGCTGGCTGTAAAAGTTCAATAATACTAATATGTTATGAAAGGTGTGGGACATTTTAAAGTTTAAATTAAATTGGCTTAAGGTATAAATGAGCTGATAAGAGCTGAAAAGAGTTGATTAGGAAACAGTGAAAGAGATGGGTTGTCTTACTGTTGGACAGTGTCTCACTGTAGGACAATATAATTTTTCAACAGTGGACAATGGAATGTGTCATCGTTGGACAGCAGAACATGTCATTGTTGGACAGTATAATGTGTTACTGTTGGACAGCATACTTCTCACTGTTGGACAGTATGGTGTCTCACTGTTGGGCAGTATAATGTTTCACCCATGGATAGTATAACATGTCACCACTGAACAATATAATGTCTCACCATTGGACAGTGTATAGATGACAGCAGCATTGAAAGTGTCTCCAGCTCCGAGGGTATCGACCAGAGTTTCAGGAGGAAAAGCATCTGAATGAACAATCAAACCATCAGGACCCAAAGCATCTGCACCTTTTTCTGCCCAGGCACATATCAGGACAGCCCTGAGAGGCAGACAGATCAGCCAGAGACATTAAATAGAAAGAGACAGGTTAGAGAGACAGACAAGTAATAGAGACAGACAGGGTTGAGAGCAAGACAGTTCTAACTGCTGACCTTTGACCTACACTCACCCCTTTTTGACCCGACTGTAGAGTCCTTTCAGAGCAGCTTCAGCTGTCAGGAAACCAAAGTGACGAGCGACATCTTTACTGACAAACACCTGAAGACACAAGATAAAATCCATCCTGTTACATGCTGTATGTTTTTATATAGATATATGTACAATCCATGAACTTTAACCAGTGTTTCCACTTAACAAATCGCACCACGTCACCATGGGGAAACAGCTGATACAACGGCTCTCTGGTCTTCTCTATCTCCACAGAGACAGTGATTCTCTGTTGAGGTGGCAATGTGCTATTATACATTGCCACCTGCTGGATCATCTTCACCTGCTCCTCAGCATTTCGACCCTGCAGGAGTTAAATAAACCACAACTCTAAAACATGTAAGGGCTAAAACACCAAATAATACTAGTATACTGTAGTATTCTGTATGAACTGTAGAGTAGTCATGTGGTATTTTACCCTTGAAATTTTGTGTAGTGCTGTAGATTCAATTTGACATATTTCACACTATTTTGAAATGAAGGATCAGTCTAGTTATTTGGGTTTGTTGGGTTAGTCAGATTACTTAGGTTAGTCTGGTTAATTGAGCATGTAGCATTTTGTCCAAACAGTGGAATTAGTTGATTGGCTGATTGGTTTTACTAAACCAACCATAGGTTTTTCAAGTTAGTCAGATAACCTGAATTAGTTCTGGCCATGATTGAACTACAGTACATTCTGAGGTGCACAGGTGAAATCAATTTAATGCACTTTGGGAGTCGGGGAATTGTCCTATGATATTTTTCTGCATTCTCCCCACTAGGCTCTGATCAGGGTCAAACCTGCTTTACTATTGAAACAAGTCCTCTTTCAATGCCAGTGAGCTGTTAGTCCCATGGGATGGAAGATTGTCTAAGTAAGTAAGTTGCAGGGGCCAACTCAAATTAGTCACATCATTATAACCCTCTGATAGATGTAGTTAGTCTGGTATAGTCAGATTAGTGTGGTTTAGATTAGACTACTCAGGTTAGTCTGGCTGTTTCAGTTTCTTGGACCATTGCTCACCTCCCAGTGGATCCATTTGAACTGATGGAGGTCAACTTTGGAGAAATCCTCTTTTGTGACATCAGGAAGGTTCCTGACAGACAGGAAGTGAGACCAGAGTTTGTGTTCCTCATAAATCAGAAAATGCAGAAACATGTCCATCCCTCCATCCTTCATCACTTTATCACTCCATCACTGAGGGTGAAAGCTTCTTCTGTTTACCCCTTCCAGCTTGATGACATCACTATGATGTCATCAAGCCATATAAGACTTTCCACTGGTTGAGGAGAGTTAACCAGGGCTGGTAAAGTGGCTCTTAGATATATACATTTAAATATATTACATGTAAGTTTGACCCTGAGCAGGTCCAACAGGAACTCTTTTGACCTGACCAAACAGGAAGTTTGCTTTGTGTGTTTGATGGAGGGTGGAGGAGTTTCTTCTATACACAAAAACAGCAATCAGTAACCCCCCCCCCCCCCCCCCCCCAATTAAACCATTTAAAATTAAATTTAAACTTGATTGATTGATTGATGGGTCTTTCAGGACTTTATGGAGATGAAGACATTATGCAGTTTGGAATGATCAGTTTGTATCACATTCCAGATTACAATTTTGACAGACAACAGTGATGTGACAGTCACATGACAGACATTAGACAAGCATCGTGGCTTGTTTGAGATGAGCCAGACTGGTGCAGAGCTGCACAAGCTAAACGCTTGAGTTTTTACCTCATGCTATTGATGAAACTCTCCAACATCATCCTCCTACATCACCACTCACAATTATAGGATTTCACCACTATTCAACAGTTTTTATCTACATGAACTTTGGAAGTACATTTCATTAACAATATACATATTTTGTCCATTCTCCATAAATGTAAGCTGTTTGGGAACGTAATAAGTGGTTCTGCCTTTTACCAGCAGTAGTCAAGTCCCTGTATTGCTTTGTTTTAAAGTGCATACACACTTGAGTCACATTTATTTGTAGTGAGGTGCTATTTCTAGCAGCTCTCATATCCTCTGAAGGTTTAACCGAATCATCACAATCAGTCATTACAAATGTTTCAGGAATTGTATTTGCTGTTTGCACTTAAACTACAGGCCATAACATATTCATCAATGTTGAGGAAATCAGTTGCCTTTGTCTGGCACTAACAGGGACCATCGGCTCCATCTAACATCACAGCAGCTCAGTTTCAGTTCAGACAGGAAGGCAGACACACATCGCAAATGCTTAGCTGAACTTTATATTTCAAATTGTTTGGTGTTTTACTGTCTTTGCCATCACTGCCACTGCTGTACATTATTTTCACCTTATTTTAGTTTTATTCTTATACTTTTATTTTTTGTGTCTCTGCTTGTCTATCTTGTTTGTGTTCTATAAGTAGTGTTTGACTTGTTAGTAAAAGACCATAATAGTGTCAAATATTCATTGCACAGTTCAATTGATCTGTAAAGTGAAATCATCAGTCAGAAAATGGTAACATACTTTTAAATGTATAGTTAAATTGACACATGGTGTTCATCATGTCCATTTCCATACAATAATAGGGGATATTAATTGCATTCTCTTTATCACCAATCTAGTTGACTTCATCTCAAACAAGCTGACAGACAGCTAAAGGTCAGCTGAGCTTCATTCACTGTGACTGGTGTATCCATTTAGCTTCAGGACCTTGATGTCTTGCTCAGCAGTGGGTAATGTGACCATGACGTCATTAGACCAGGATCAGATTAGATTAGATCATTATCAGAATCAGGCACTCTTGCTTACTTCAGGTGGGTCAAACAGCATTCACGAAACACCTCAGTACATTTGTTATTTGTTATCTGCCCGCTCCACCACATGGGTGGAACTTCAGATTTGGAGGATCCCTGTCACTTTACATGGAGACTGGATAAGTCTCACCTAAATTGCTAATGTTTCTGCTTCAGTCTGATTCCATGGCGACATGTTTGTCAAGTTTAAATATTTGGGTATGTACAAGAAAAAAGAAAAACAATAATACAGGGTGTTTGTCAGTGATGTATAAGACTTGACAGTCTGATGGAAACAAAGTTGCGAATCATTAAAAACAGCAGGTCATACATTTAGAGTTAATTTGATATCGGATGCATCAATGTGTGATCAGATTAATTTATGTAAGTGCTAAAGTGAGTGCTATCAGTGTCACAGTTATATTTCATCCCTGGCCTTTGGTGAGTATAGAGAGCCCTGATGACTAATTAAACAGGTCCTGATGTAATGTAGCTTCCAAGCATAGCACTGTTAAATGTAATTGACTGAACTGTGAAGGATTCACTGCATCTATTCAGACAGCTCAATTTACTTCAAACAAGCATATAGAACCAATACTTATCATTTTATCAGCTGAGGTGAAACACATTAACATTAGCTACATTAGCATTAGCCACACCATACAACTTATTATGACACAGGACCCTACATGATTAGATAATCGCATCGCACATTGCACATCTTATATCGCTCATGATGAAGGCACTGGAGAGGCTGGTCCTGGCCCACCTCTGACCACAGGTGAAATCATCACTGAGCCCTCTACAGTTCGCCTACCAACCCCATCTGGGTGTGGACGATGCCATCATACACCTGCTGCAGCGTGCTCACTCCCACTGTAGTGGCAGCACTGTGAGGATCACCTTCTTTGATTTCTCCAGTGCATTTAATACCATCCAGCCACTGCTCTTTGGTGAGAAGCTGCGAGTGATGGGAGTTGACGTGCCCACAATCTCCTGGATTACTGACTACCTGACAGACAGACTGCAGTTTGTCTGACTGGGCAACGTTCTGTCTGAGACCGTGGAATGTAGTACAGGAGCACCACAGGCGACTGTTCTGTTTCCTTTTGTCTTCACCTTGTACACCTCAGACTTTCAGTACAACTCTTCATCGTGCCACCTGCAGAAGTTCTCTGACGACTCAGCGGTGGTGGGGTGTATAAAGGATGGACGAGAGGAGGAATACAGAGCAGTGGTGGAAGATTTTGTGGAATGGTCGGGTAGAAATCACCTGGGGCCTCATTTATAAAACTTGCTTACGCACAAAAAGGGGCTTGAAAGTTGCGTACGCAACTTCCTACGAAAAGGTTGTGATTTATAAAAATAAACTTAGCGTGAGAATGTGCGCAGCGGTACGCCAACTTTGATGCTTGCGTACGAACATTTTGGAGACGGGGAAACTGGCGGTGCAGATGGTGAGGTGGTGAATTGAAGCCAGATTGATCTCATACATTTAATGTCATCACATATCAGACTTATAGACCCGCGTAATCATAAACACCCAAGTCTGCAGTGTTATAGATGTGTTCCTTTAATGAGCCGTTAGGCCTACTACTGTATGCACAATGTTCATATATCATACTTCCATCTTCAAATGATACAGAGCGGTGGATGGCACTGATGGATTAGTATTAATTGTGACAAGGTGTGTAACAATCATTCAATTTGCTGAGTAAGCATATAAATAGCGCGGTGACACTCGTGCGTAATGCTGCACAATGGATGCGCTGGCACTGCTGGAAGATCATGCAAACGGTAGGATCAGGATGGAGAGAAGTTTTCGGGACCACGGAGATTTGCTGGCCCATGATGATGACTGGCTAATAAGCCGATTTAGATTCCCTAGAGCGGTGCTGTTGGATCTATGTGCTGAACTGGGCCCAGTGTTAGATAGACCCACCCGCCGGAACCGCGCCATCCCGGTGCATATCCAGGTGCTGACCACTCTGGGGTTTCTGGCGACTGGCTCCTTTCAGTGGGAATTAGCCGACAGGTAAGTGTTTGATATGATTAATATTATATAATGTTACATTGTCTGTCTAAAGCCCCTTTTGGGTATAATTCAGTTAAATTATGTCCTTAGGTCTGGGATATCGCAGCCATCCCTCAGCGCCATAATGCCAGCCGTTTTGGATGGCATTATAAAAATGACCCGTCGATAAAACAGGTTTTCTTACACTGTGGGTGAACAGGCCAACATTAAAAGGCAATTTGCAGCAATGTCCGGTTTTCCCAAATGTAATCGGCGCAATTGACTGCACTCACATTGCTATAAGGGCTCAGAGTGAAAATGAATTTGCTTATGTGAATCGAAAAAATGTGCATTCACTCAATGTACAAATTATTTGTACCTCGGACATGATCTTGACGAATGTAGTGGCACGGTGGCCTGGGTCAACACATGACTCATTCATCCTGACGCACAGTAGTGTAGGGATCTGTAGTTTCTGCCACAGATCGCTCTGTGGCTCTGGAACTATTCACTGCGGTGACGACGTGCCGCCACTCATTTTTTTTAATTATTATTATTTTATTCGTGACGCCACTACTGTGACCACCAAACAAAATATCCTTTCTGGCCTCCACCTCACCCACAAGCACCTCGATTTCAGTCTCCGTAAAATTTCTTTTTCTTTTCTCTGCCATGATCGAACGTAAACTGCCATTGATCAGCAGGTATATTTATATGCAAAGTCATTCATGAGGTACTTTGCATTGACCATTCATGGTAAAATGTGGGTGTGTCGGAGGCGGGATGTGAGGTGAATCCACCTGCGCAATCTTCCAGGTGGAGTGTGATTTATAAAGGGAAAATTGCGTGCAGGTGTGAGTACGCACGTTTTATAAATCCGAATATTTTTTGGCGTACGCCATTTTCAGCTTTTGGGCGTATGCACACTTTTAGTATGGATTCTACGCAATGTTTTATAAATGAGGCCCCTGCTGCTTAACGTGGCCAAAACCTAGGAGATGGTTATTGATTTCAGAGGGAACGGGACGACCACACAACCACTGTGCATTCTGGGGGAGAATGTCGCAGTGGTTGAGGATTACAAATACCTTGGAATGCACCTTGACAACAGACTGAACTGGAAAACTAACATCAACGCTGTTTACAAGAAGGGGATGAGCAGACTTTATTTCCTGAGGAGGCTCAGATCATTCAATGTATGCAGCAAGATGTTGGAGATCTTCTACCAGTCTGTTGTTGCCAGTGCACTCTTCTTTGCTGCAGTGTGCTGGGGGAGCAGCATCAGAACCGGCGACACCAACAGACTGAACAAACTGATCAGGAAGGCCGGCTCCATTATTGACTGCAAACTAGACACTGTTGAGGAGGTGGTGGAGAGGAGGACACTGGACAGACTGATATCCATTATGGATAACCCTGAATGTCCTCTTGACCACCTTGTGGACAGTCAGCGGAGCTCCTTCTCCATTAGACTGCTTCAGCTCTGCTGTCAAAAGGACTGCTTCAGGACATTGTTCCTGCCATGACCCATCACACTTCCCAATAGAAACATAAACAGTTAATCCACTAACCTCACAACGCCAATATTTTAAATATTATCTGCACTACTGCAATATTGCACATACAGTCTACGGTTTACATTTATTTATCATCCAAAACTGCACAATTTTTTACTGTAAAGACTTGTTTACACAATTAGTTATATTGTATTTTTCTTATATTATTATAATATTATATAATATGTATTATACATTATAGTACATATTATATTATTATATTTAGTTATACTTTGTTCTATTTTTATTTCTAACAAACTGCTCTTATTCCTGTTTATATTTTTTAGTACTTTTTGTTACTTTTAAAAAATTGTTGCATACATTCTGTGTTTGCCTACTGCAACAAAATAATTTCCAAAATTGGGATCAATAAAGAAGCAGGCTAAAGTCTAAAGTCTAGATAATGATTTTCTATAAACCTGCAGTTGAACCATAAAGTATATTTATCTGTAAAGCAGCTGCTGTTCCCGCTGTTATCTGTGTCTGTTCTCTCAAACGTGTACATTTTTAATGGGGTTTTGAATTTAATTATGGGAGTGATAACATGGCAGCAGATCGCAGATGTGTTCTGGTATGGCCCCCATTCAAAAGCAGAAAAAGTCAACGGCCCCTTCTCTAAATTCTTTTAAGTTATTAACAATGATAGGAGAACAGACTCATAAAAAAGGATCCAAGTAGAAAATTAGTGAAATAAAGGTCAGCATGATAGCCAAACTACAACAAACTCTTGTTTATTTCCCCAAAGTTAATCATATGAATTTGATATAATTTAACCCCATATATGTAGTGGGGTGACATATGTCTGAGAACCACTGCCCTATGGCAAGAATGTCTGATTGATAAAGAGGTGTTTAGTGAACGTTGTGTGACGCCAGCCAGCCATTGGGTCGTCTTACGTGTCGGAGAGAACGACGGTTCGCGAACCGCTGGACGGACAAACCACACAACACGCACACGGAGTTTGACCACTGACTTGCCAAACCACCGCTGAGACATCAACTGCACGCTGTGAGAAGTCAGCCATGATGAAACTGACAGAGAGAGACAGGAAACTGCTTCATATCAAGTCTGTGCTCCAACATAAACACAACAACAGAACACAGACAGGAAACAGGAAGCGGGCAGAGCCGTTTCGTGATGGTGATGATGATGATGATGATGATGTTCCTGAAACAGAGGCAGTTAGTGGCACATGCACACCTGTTCATATCTATTCACACCTGTTCATATGCAGGATGGTACGGCTCCCTGTGCTGATGTTGCTGATGACCACAGAGGCGGGAAGGACACATTGAGCGTGCTCAGACACCAGAGACACATCAATGTGGAACTTCTGAAAATCCTCCAAAATAAAACTACAGACAGGAAATTGTTTCACATCTCCATCTTTAAGTGATCATGAAATTGATCAACATCAGATATCTGTATGCTGCTCAGAGGGGAGAGGAGAGAAGGAGATTAGGAAACAATGAGAGAGAAAGGAGAACAGGGAACAAGGAGATGAAAGGAGATGAGGAAAGAAGGGAATAGGAGGGACAAGAGGAAACAAGGAGAGAAAGGGGACAAAGAAACTTTGAGATGAAAAAAACAAAGAAGTTTGTCTGTTCATCTTTCTATCTATCTGTTCACCTGTCTGTATATCTGTGGCAGCAGGATATCAGAGCTCCACAGAGACCCTCTGCACTCAGCTGACACTGAAATGAAAACCTACATGTTCTACATGTGTTCATTCACTGGCTGAGAGTCAGAATAGTGTGGAGGTCTTATTATGGATTATGGATAAGATTATCATTGGTTAGGGTTAGCATTATGTACTGCAGCACACTCTACAGCACAAAAGGTATCTATCTATGTATCTATTTTAGTGAATCACTGATTACGTGCACCTCCCAGTGAGCATGCTAAATGGCATGAATCGAACACACACAACATGCTGCAACCGACAGGTACATGCTCAGTCCGGGTAACATGCTAAATGCTAAATACTCATGGTCGATCCTCCAGGTGACACTTAAGTTCAATGAGGAACTTTTTGCTTCAGTGAGAAGGGTGACAGAAAGGCCAAGTAGACTGGTTAGAGTGGGACAGAAAGGCTGAGTGGACTGGTTGCAGTTGGACAGAGAGTCCGTTTTGACTTTGGTGAAATTTTATTCTGCTGTTGGTTATGTAAGAATACAGACCTTCCATGGTGTCCACATGCTTTTCATTTGTCGACTGATCTTTTTGTTAAATTGTCTGAGGTTTCTAGTTAATTCTAGTGAGGCTACACTGAGGATGGTGGGTATATATTTATATTTGCTCATCAGTGGTACACACATGCTGCAAAGTGCTGTCTGTAGAAAGTTACTGTCAGTTTGGACATCAGGACTCATAATGTTGGTGTAATTCCACTAGTGTTGCTGGATTGACAGTTAGAGAAATGTCTTTTGTAGCCTACAGGTAATTTAACATGTAATGTAATCCACATTATTTACATTCATTTACTTTCATCCAAGTACATTTTTACACAGGTCATTTTTAGTAAGTAATTGAGTAATTTGAGAATTCTCCATCTGAGTTTATAAATGTACTGATGCATGTATTCATGAGTGTATTGATGCACACACTGATGAACATTACATTGTTATTGATTTGTGTATTGGTGGTTGATCCTTACTTACTCGGCTACAGGTCCAGCAGACAGTGAGCCCATGAAGGCGCTGGGTGCTCCGAGCAGTGACAGCACCGTGCAGGAGTTCGAAGCATTTCCTCCTCGCTGCCAACGCTGCGACAAACATCTGCAGATATAGAAAATGATGGCATCACTGTATCAGCAACCAATATTACTGAGATATGTATTAATGTTCAGAATGACCATCCATCCATCCATCCATCCATCGGTTTTCTGCCTCTAATCTAGGGATGGGTCACAGTAGCAGCAGGCTAAGCAAAGTAGTTAAAATGTTCCTCTGCCCAGTAACAGTTTCCAGTTCCTCATTGGGGATCCAGAGGTGTTCGCATGCCAGATGACACATATAATTATTCCAGCATGTTCTGGGTATGTGCCTTTTTAGCGCCTTAGTTTTAGTGATTTGGGCTTTTAGCCTTCCCCTTCACATTTAATTAGATTAGTAGTTTGCTCATTTTATTGTCACATTTTAAAATCATTTTAACTGATTTTAGTGTTTGGGGCTGGACTGCATTTTAGTTATTCAGCTGAGACGACAATAAATTATTGTAATCCAGTCCGTTGTTGTGTGCTACCCTCAAACAAATCTTCATAAGAATCTGCTAAATTACAATAATTAAACTGTCTCATTTTGCCTAACCATCATTACACACACTCATTCCCTTTTTACAGATGGAAATGTGTTTCTCCGGCATTTTGTCTGTCAGGGACATTTCATTTCCTCAGTCATACAGCTAATATGAAGAATCAATATTGAGGATCAATAAATTCAATAAATTAATCTGTGGAGGTCTGTGTTAGGAAATGATATTGTTCATACAAGCTGATCTATACTAATATGGCCACTTTTATGATGAATCAGTAGGATCTGTGCTCTCACGTTCAAAGATTAGAGATTGTTCAAAGATTCATTCATTCAAAGATTGTTGTAGAATCAGCTTCAAATTAAATACCAAGTATTATAAAATCACATTAAAAGTAAAATGTAAATGTGAACATTAACACAGCAAAAAGAACTGTTGAGTATTCTGTAGGACAAGTACATACATGCAGGATCACTGAATGGAATATAATCCAAACAAACACTATTCAATATCAGCTGATCATATCTGACCTGTTGTCATTGTAAGCATTAGGCTGCTGGTGTTAGCATTAGCCTGTATGCTCACCTGGTGTCAGTGTCTTCTTCAGGGTATTTGTCCACCACGTTGATGATATCAAGGCACACCAAACCCACACACAGAATCTTCTTTTTTTTGTGTTCATCCATGTTGATCTACAGAAACTGACAAAGATACACACACGCACCCACGGCTGCGGTCTGGACTTTGAAACAAACGTGTCATTATCTCCCCAGAGTCAAGTTACAACACTGAGATACACCACTTCCTGTCAGTAGAGATTATAAAATAAGAGCCTTACTGATTGGAGCTGCTCATTACTAGTCTGTGAGGTGAGAGTTAGTATGATACGCCACTTCCTGTTCACATTTTGTTGCTTGTTAATACTATCAGTAGCTAACATTAATTGTATTCCTGTGCTGGAGTTTGGAGCATAGTTTTTAATACAGTAAGACAGAGGAATCATTACATTACCCCTAACCCTAACCCTATTTTTTACTCAATGTAATGACCCAGTGTCTGTCCAGCATTTTGCGTTTCTTTGTGGACCAAAATCTATCTATCTATCTATCTATCTATCTATCTATCTATCTATCTATCTATCTATCTATCTATCAACTAAGGACCCCCATGAGGAAACACTGGAGCTGAAAACCAAGGGACTAAGACATAAACATAAAATAAAATAAAATGAGTAAATGAAATAAATAGCAATTAAACATGCAACTAAAATAAGATAAGAACAAGCATAATAAAACATATGCTAAGAAGCGTGATTAAACGAATAAGATAAATCAAACAAATCAATTGAAAGCCTGATTAAAAAGGTGGATCTTGAGCCTCTTTTTGAAAACGTCCTCTCTCTCTCTCTCTCTCTCTCTCTCTCTCTCTCTATATATATATATATATATATATATATATATATATATATATATATATATATATATATTGGCCGTATATATGTATATGTGTGTGTGTGTGTGTGTGTGTATATATATATACACACACACACACACACACACACACACACACACACACTTTGCAGGCCCATAATGAGTAGGAAAAAATCTTTTTGGGTTGCGTTGTCCTTCGGGGACGACGTGGCCAATGCACACTCCATCCAGCCCCCCCACCAAAAAAGGTAGGTCAGTCCCACCCCCCACACTCCTAGCAAAATGCGGTGGGTGGGATGCTCGTCTGGAGAGAGAGCGCTAGAGTGAGAAATTTAAAATAGTTTTAAAAAAAAATTGAAAAAATGAATGATGAAGGGGGGAAGGAGCTCGGCCACATAAAGAGTGGTTAAGGTGCTCTATTTGTATGTATTAATATTAATGGTTAGGGAATTGTGTCCGAGCCCTTCCCCAAGTGGGGAAGAAAGGTGCACGGTCCATCCGGCCCATGTACTGCCCGTCCCCCCGGCCCCAGTCCTCCTGGCGGGTGCGCTGGGGATGCCAACCCCTGCGCACCTCAGTCCAGTTGTACATATTCTGTTTTTGTTCTTTTAGTTGTTTTGTACTTTTTTTGTTCTTTGGGATTTTGTTATTTTTGTTATTATTTTTTTTAATGATTTTTTTTTTCTCCAACTAAAAACACTTTCCCAAAACAAAGGGGAAAGGAAAAAGCCAAAAAAAAAACAAAAACAGAAAAAACAAACTAAAGTCCTTTGAAATTCGGCAGATTAGCCCTTTAACAAAATAAATCAAATTATTCTATTTATGTAAAATCAACAAAAGAAGGGTGTGCTATAAATGACTTTTGGTCAATTAAGACCTTCCTCAGCTAAAGCACACCAAAAGAGTCCTACTGGCTTAAACAATATTGAGAGCATCTGTCCTCATCGAGAGCCAAGTGTAAAATGAGGCTTCTGCTGTAAATGCACAAAGTTAAAACAGAACTTACAAAAGAGTTTAACTTTGGCAAATGCAATTGCACTTTAGTTTTTTGTGTTAAGGTCTTTTTAATCCTGTTATTGTTACTAATTCAAATGTATGCTATTTATGTAATTTAACTTATTTAATTTATTAACCCCTTATGTACCAAAAACCATTAAATGAATTTAAATGTTTTTTAAGCCAATAATTGAATTAATATTTATAAGTATTGACCATAGCCAATTAACCCCCTCATGAATTTAGACTTTCAACCCTTTATGTACCCAATAGAATAAAATAAATTTTCCTTTGTAAACCAATTAGTACCCAATGAATTGATATGAAATTGAGAAATTATTTATTTATTTATTTATTTATTTAGGGTTAGCGTGCTCAGGTCTGGAAGCTGTTTTTAATTTTCCTGACTAATTTGATTGTGGCCGGTGAATATGTAATCACAAAAGGTACAGCTGTAGAGACCTGAATTGGTTTAGTCTGTAGAAAAGACTTAAAACAAGTCCTTAAGAAGGTCCTAGAGTACCCTCTAGTGGACAAAGCTGCAAACAGCGTTTTGGTAGCCAATTTGAAATCATCTGGTTGTGTACAAATTCTGTGGAAGCGTAATAGTTGTGATTTAATGAGGCCTGCAAAGGTGTGTTTGGGATGGTGGCTGCTTTTATGTAAAAGGGCATGTGTGTCCGTATCTTTAAAATAAACTTTAATATCTAATCGGTTATTAGAGTTAAATTGTGGCCCTTTGAAAGTTGTTGTATCCAAAAAATCAATGGAATTTAAACTTGTGGTGGATTTTAATTTTATGGACGGATTGTGGTTATTTAAAATTTCTATAAATTTAGTAAATTCCTCCTGTGAAAATGTCCATATGCCCCAAATATTGTCCAAATACCGGAAATAATAAAGTGGTTTCTTTTCACATTTCTCCAGGGCAGCCGTCTCCCAAGAGGCCATAAAAATATCGGCATATGCAGGTGCAAATTTCTTCCCCATTGCAGTACCCTTAATCTGCAGAAAATATTTACCATCAAATTCAAAGTCATTACGAGTAAGATTAATTTCCAGTAATTCCAACAATTCTTTGTCTGGTCTTTTCTTATCGTAATGTTGGTTTAAAATGTTTTTTACAGCCAGGATACCCTCTTGAGTGTCTATATTTGTATATAGACTGTCGACATCGATCGTAAAAAGTATGGATTCAGGTGGAATGGCCAGATTTTTAATTTTCTCAATAAAGTCATAAGTATCTTTTATGTAACTCTTGTGTTTTTTTGCCAGGGGATTCAAATAGTAATCAATAAATTCAGCGGATCTGTATGTTTCGCTGCTACAGTCCGAGACGATGGGGCGTCCCGGAGGGATGAAGAAGGGCTCGCTCCAGCTAGCAGGATCTTTATGAATTTTGGGAAGGAGGTAAAATCGTCTGGCTCTCGGCTCAGAGTCACCGATCAAATAATTTCGCTGTTTTGAAGTGATTAATTTTTTCTCATGTATTTTTTGGAAAATCCTACTGATTAAAGTGAATGTTTCCATATAAATAGGTTTGTCCAATTTGGAGTAATATCTGTTATCATTGAGCTGTCTGTTTCCTTCCCACAGGTATTGTTTTAGATCCATGACGACTACCACACTTCCTTTATCTGCTGGCTTAATGACAATGTTTTTATTCTCCATCAGTTCTTTTAGGGCCAGATTCTCTTCCAATGTTAAATTTGGTTTGCTTGGAATGATGGAGAAGGAGCTGTAAAAGTGATCCAGATCTAATTTAATTAAATTATTTAAATAGGTGGGTATCCTAGCGTCTGGAGGAGTCCAATTGGAATTTGGAGTAAAGGGTTGTTTTTGTGAATTATCTTCTTCACCATAATAAGCTAGAAGTTTTAGTCTCCTGTGATAATGATATAAATGCAATCTAGTCTGTGCTTTAATTTGGTGATTGCTGCCCTTAGTAGGTATGAAATTTAGGCCCCTATTCAACAAGGAAAGTTGGGGCTGGGTTAGTTTGGTTTCCTTAGCTAAAACCATAACATTCTTGTGCCCCTCCTGAGAAATCAGGCTTCTGGGGACTTCTAGTTTACCTGCTGACCCCAATGTTCGAACATCTTGCAGGCTGTGGAGTGGGTCCAGTGGATCCCATCCGACTCAGTGCTGAAGTCTTTAACAGGTAACTTAGGGATGAAAGTACAAGTTTTCATAATAAAATTGTTCAGTACCTGTAGGTTCTCTTGTTCTCTGTGCGAGAGGCTGGGAGAACAGTTGATTAGCGGAACCCAGATTGTAGCCTCCGGGAACCTGATGTGAGCCATCTTCACAGCTTTCAGGAGCTGCTTGCAGGTCCCATCCCGAGGCTTCTGCTTCCTGCTGTTCAGTCCAAAGGCGAGTATGACCAGCTCCACTTCGGTGGTGCATACTGCCCTGCGCAGAAGAGCCTCTGCGTGGTGGAAAGAAGCCCCGGGATAACTGTCCACCTGCAAGTCAGAGATCTGGAACGGAGGGAATCTTGCCACATTAGAGTCACCAATGATTAAATATTTTTGTTTCACACACAGTCCCCATTCTGTGAGTTTTTTATTGGTGTTGATGTGTTTGGTGGGTTTGTATGTGGGTGTGTGAGGAGGAGAAGTTTGTGGTGTTAGTTCTTTTGTGGTCTCCACTGGATGTGTGGCAATGGAGATTCCCTCTGGAGCTGGAGTGTGCTGGTGGATTTCACCTGGAACCAAAGAGGTGAGTGAAGAGGAAGATGACAATGTCAGTGGTCGGGGGGGGCCCATAGGTGTGAGCCTAGGCATCAGGAAATCAGAGCTGGTGCCCGGCTTGGGTGTGCAGGCTCTGAGTTCCTCCTCCAGCAGCTGCTGGAGTTCCTGGTCCTCCAGGAACTCGGTGGGGTTGGAGGGAGAGGAGGAGGGGGCTGGAGGGGCCGATTTTGGCTCCCCGGTGTCCTCCTCATCTCTCGTGCTGCTTGTCTTGGGCTGCCGCTGGGGTTTGGGAGGCAGCAGCGCCCCCTGGGAGGATTGCCGCAATCTGGAAGCTGTGAAAAAGGGATGTATAGGGAGGGGAGGGGGAGGAGGGGGGGTGGGTGAGGAAGGGGGAGGGGGTGAAGGGGGAGGGGTAGGGGGGATGGGGGAAGAGGTATGAGGGGGAGAGGAGAGGGAATCGGGTCCGAGTCCCTCCCCAAGCGGGGAAGGAAGGTGCACGGTCCATCCAACCCGCGTACCGCCTGTCCCCCCGGCCCCAGTATTCCTGGCGAGTGCGCTGGGGGCGCCAGCCCCTGCGCCCATCAGTCCAGGGATACATCGTTTGTTTTTAGTTCTTTAAATTTTGTACTGTTTTTGGTTTTTTGAATTTTGTTATTTTTTTGTATATTTTTTAGTTTTATAATTTTTTTGTATTTTTTGTTATGTTATGTAAACCAAAAAAATCAAACAAACAACTAAAAACACCTTCCCAAAAACAAAAAAGGAAGGGAAAAAGCAAAAAACTCAGAAAAAACTACAAAAATGTAAAAATGAAAAATGGACGAATTGGTCCTTTAAGAAATAAAAGGAAACTTATCCAATGGACGAACTAGTCCTATAAAAAGAAAGGAAACTTACCCTTGTCAAACTATATTGTCTTAAGTTATTCTTTTTTTTGTTGTTTTTTAGTTTTCTTATTTTTTTGTATGTTTTGTTTTTATGCAAAAATAAAAAAGCAAACCAACAACTAAAAACACTTTCCCCAAACAACGGGAAAGGAAAAAACCAAAAGAAACTTAGAAAAAACTAACTAAAGTCTCAGGCAACTCGCCGTATAAAAAAGGAAATTAAACCGCTATCTTGGCGTTAAAAGTCAACAAAAAACAGTGTGCTAAGTACGACGTTTCGGTCGAAAGCGACCTTCTTCAGGTAAAGCACACCAAAATGCACTTACTGGTATGTAGTGGCTGAGCAGTGCAAGACAGGTCTGTCCTCATCGAGAGCCAAGTGCAAATGAAGTTTTAACTGTGAATGCACACACAAAATGGCGATCCCGGAAATAACAAAATGACGACGCGCTTGCGCTCTTAGTATTTGGTCCAAAACTCCACCATTCTCCTTTTAACTCCTAAAATACCCAATGAAATAATGTTTTTAATTTATATCAAGTCAAATGTAACGTATATGTATAATTTAACTTATTTAATTTCTTAACCCCATATATAACTAAAACCATAAGTGAATGTAATGAACTTATTCCCCTTAACCCCAAAAAAAACTTCTGTATTTAGATTCGCAACCCTACATGCAGCCCAATGAATTCCAAATGCTCAACCAAATACTACCTCATAATTTATTTAATTTATGTATTTATTTATTTATTTATGTAAACCCATCAACCCAATGGTGTTATGAACTGTAGCCAATCACTTTTTAATACAAAAGCCCCTATTAATAAATATTTTTAGCCCTATATTTGTACTATGTTAAATTATTTATATACTAATGTATTTATCAGGGTTGGGATTAGGATAATAGATTTTTGGGTCGGGTCGGCCCCGGAGGGGCTAGGAGAAAACATTTTTGGGCCGGGTCGTCCCCGAAGGGGACGGCACGGCCAGTGCACGCTCCATCCAAGCCCCCCCAGGAGAGAACCGTCCCCCTCCTAGGATTCCAGGATGGAGATGGTGTGGAGGATGAGGATAAACAATAAAAAGAAGGTGAGTATAGTAGGGGTTGGAGCCAATAGGGTTGGAAATATAAGGGGTTAAAATTGGTTGGGTGTGAGAGAGGGAGCTGCTCCCCACGAAGTGGGGGGCAGCGAATGCACGCTCCACCCCAGGGGCCACAGTCCACCACCCGAAGGTGGTGGGGGTCCCACCACCCGAAGGTGGTGGGGGTTCAAAAAATTCGACCATTAGTCGGTCCTATGCCGCGACGTTTCGGCCTGTTCGGCCTTCTTCAGGCGGAACCGACCTGTCTAAGGGAAGTGGGGTGCCTAATGGGCCTTTCTTCCTCCACTCCTGTCCCTACTGACTATCCCTTCCCTTTCCCTTTTCTTTCTGTTTCCCTTGTAATTTAAGTTTGCCTAAATGATTTCTATTTGGATTTTCTAATTGGTGTTTCTGTTCTTTTTCTTTTTCAGGTATGTTCCAGTTTTGGATTCAGGTAAGTTTTTGTATGTAATTTAATTATCCATTAATAAGTTTGTGTTTAAATTTCTAATTTGTATTTCTGTTTTTCTCTTTTTCAGGTCCAGATCCAGGTGAGTTTATGTTGAGTGTCCCCTTTAATGTGCAATTGTTGTCTTGTGTGATTTTTATGTTCAATAAAATTATTTTACTATAAGTCTTGTGGTCCAATGTCTTTTTTGTTCTTGTATATTAATTAGTTTTAATTTGCATATTTTCCTTTCTTCCTCCCATCCTTCATCTATCCCTCCATCCTGTCTTCTCCCTCTATCCCACTCCTTCTTTTCCTCTCCTTAGCCTCGTTAGGCCATGTGGCACTGTCCTTTCACCTTGCTCCTCTGTCACTAACTGTTACTTTCTCACTCTCCCTTTCTATTTGTGTTAAATTTTGGGTTAAGAGTTTTTTTTGAACTAGAATAGTGGGCATTAGATAGGGATATGAGGACAGCGGGCACGAGATTAGATTAGTCATAGTGGATAGGGGAAAATTAGAATAGGGGAATAAAATTTAGGATTAGGATAGAATAGAATAGGGCAAAAATCAAATTGAAGGGGATAAAAAATTGGTTGGGGTTAGGCAACTTAGGGTTAGATGGTTATGGGGTTAGGGTTAGGGTTAGGGGTTAGGGTTAGGGTTAGGGTTAGGTTAGGGGAAAAAAAACACCATCTCCAACAGGGGATGGGTGGTGCACGGTCCTTCACACCCAGAAGAGCTCCCGTCCCACTGGTCCCGTGGGTCCACCACCGGAAGGTGGTGGGGCTTCCAAAAATTGGACTCAGATCGGTCCTATGCCGCGACGTTTCGGCCTTAATTGGCCTTCCTCAGGCGATACCGATCTGCCTGGGAAGTGGGGTGCCTAATTTGGCTTTCTATCCTCACTCCTGTCCCTTCTGACTTTCTCCTCCTTTCCCTTCTTCTTTCCCTTTCTCCTGTATCCTTTCCCTATGTGTGTCACTAATTTGTGTTTGTGTTCTTTCCCTACAGGTTCCCTTATCCAGCCAAAAACAGGTAAGTTTAAGTTGTGTTTGTCAAAGTTTGTCTCCAATGTATGTTCAGTTTGAGTTTCTAATTTGTGTTTCTGTTCTTTTTCCACAGGTTGTCCAGGTAAGTTAGGTTTATCAATTTGTGTTTTAAGTTTCTAATTTGTGTTTCTTCAATAAAATGATTTTGTATAAAAAATTAGTCTTGTGTTGAGGTTTCATTTCCCTTTATCCTTACCTCTACCCCATTCTGTCTCCATCCTCCACTCCTCCGTTCCATCTTCTCCCTCTGCCACACTCTTTCCTTTCCTCCCCTTGGCCTCCTTCTGTCCTTGACTGTGTCTTTTAGTACTCTCCCCTTCCTTTTTGGGCTTTATATTTGGGTTTAGAGTTACTAAAGGCATGACCAATTAAAATTAGGATTAAAATAGAGGGACAGTGGGCATAGGGTTAGATTAGTAAAGTGGGCAAGGGATAAATGAGAACAAAAGAAATGAATTTTAGAGACAAAACAGGATAGGGTAGGTAAAATAAATAAATAAATAAAATTGGATAGGGTTAAATTTGGTTGGGGTTAGGCAAGATAGATTAAGGGTGAAAAGGCTGATTCGGCAAAAGTTGCCGAACTTTTTATTTGGAGCTAGAAGGTTGAAAGTTTGTCTACCCCCCCTATTTGATGTACCCTGAGTCCAACGGTGGTGGTCCTGAAGCTCTGTGATGTTCCGTTCAAAAGTTATGGCCATATTAATATTCCCATGTATGTGTATGGGAATATGGAAAAGTGTGATAATATGACAAAGTGCCATAGCCCAAAAGTGTCCCCCAGAAAGTGTCTAGGAGCACGTTTCAGAGCCCCCTGAGTCGTTTGGACCCCCCTTTGAATGTATGAAAATTGTAAACCTTGTGGGTAGTAAAGGTAGGCAAAGGTAAGGGTTAGGACGAAAGATTCTTGGATCCCGTCGTCCCCGGAGGGGACGGCGGGATCATGCACACTCCATCCAGACATCTCCAAGAAAGGGTCAGCTCCATCCCCCATAAGGACAGGTGAGTATATAATTTTATTTTATTAACAACAAGATATATATTAATGAGGTTATACAGGTGTATATATAAACATTCTTTAGTATATATCCAATAATATATATATATATATATATTAGAATAACATACAATATTATATAATAGGTTTCATTAACATTGTATATATATATTAATTAATTAACCCTTCTTTCTTCTCTTTTTCAGGTTTCTTCATCTCTCAGTCCGGCTCCCAGGTAAGTGGAAAAAAGGTAAGTAAAAAAAAAAAAAAAGTAAGTAAAAGAAAAGGGTTGGGATTAGGGAGGGATTAAAGGGGTTATGGTAAGTATTAAGGTGGGGATAGGGTTAAAAATCAATAGGGTTATAATGGTTGGGGTTAGGGCCAGATGTGAGGGCAAAAGATTTTTAGATCCCGTCGGCCCCGCAGGGGCCGGCGGGATCATGCACACTCCATCTCAGTCCCCCAAAGGATGGGCCAGCCCCATCCCCCCCACACAAAACCGGTAAGTGTAAAAATATATTAAGGTGATATATATATATATATACATATACATACACATATTATATACATGAAAATACATTCCATTGTTTGTTTGTTTATTATTACAAGATATATATCAATATATAGGTG
>NW_027482056.1:5000-22832 GCF_051107435.1 Chaetodon auriga | reverse complement strand
AACACATAATCGTTTGGTGTCACAGCTGTTAGGAAATGATGTTCCCTATCCCTAAAAATAAAATCTTAATGAGATAGAAAATATTGAGCCACACTTTAAAGCTTGGCAACAGCTGTAATGCCATTGTTTATCGATGTTTCTTCTTTTTTGAGTGACATGTTTGCTGTGTTGTGTCTGCACTGTGTATGACCGGCCTATATTTGCTCTCAGTCCTGACGGGGGTCACAGCTCAGAGCCCAGCCCACTTCCCTCAGCTGGGCTCCGGTGTCATATTTCCACTGGTAGACGCCTTCTCTGTCCTCTTGACCGAAAAACAACTGCTTTTCCGAGGTCCTACTCGTTAATAAACAACCTAAAACACACTAAAACATAACCCATACGGCTGCAAACCCTCTATTTAATGGTTGTGGTTGATGTTAGCTGAGAAGCTAATGTTACCCGCAGCTAGCTCGGCTAACGTTTTAAATCCTCTGGTCGGAGCGGGGGAGGGGCTGCTTCCTTTCATTCCTAATAACGTTAAAGGTCTACTGTATTATACTATACAACACGGTTATCAATGCAAAACTATAGTTTATAGGACCCTGGAGATGCACCAAAACGATGAAAATGTGCTTGTGGTGGTCTGTCCTTTTGAATATAACCGTGGTTGAAAAACAAAAATAAGCTCTGCTTTGAACAGGAGACGGATCCAGGAGATAGCAACAACTGACGAGAGGAAATACATCTTTGGCCGTAGGAAAGGACTCGTTCGTGCAAACTGATGAAAAAGAAGTTGTTTTAAATCCCGAAAGCACGACAAGAAAAAGGAAGCACTCGCTATAAATGGTACTTTTCCCTCAAAGAAATTGAAACTAGCCAAACATACCAAACATTTCAAACGTTCCTGTATGAGTTCGTCGAAATTTGTGCCATGACAAATAATTAGCATAAGAAAAAAGAGGTGCAGAATTTCTCATGGAGAGCCGTTAGCCATTGTTAATTAAAATTACAGCTACATTAACGTCCCATTGACGACCGTTCATTTTGATCAGCCTTTTTCCCTTCCTTCCTTTCGAGTTAGCTTTAAGTGTAAGGTAAATGTAGGTCAGCAAATACTCAAAGTCTGTGAAGTCTCATTCTAATACAATCCAAAGGTTTACCTTTTACTGTAGGTTAAATCCACATAGCTCTGTCTCTTCTGCTGTAGCGTACAGTCCTTCTCGTCTTCTCTGGTCTTTCTCCTTTCTCCTTTTTCTCTCTTTTGTTGATGTTCATAACGCTCACGCCCACTCGTCGACGTCACTTGGCAGCAACCAATCAAAGGCTTAGGTTCAAGAAACGGAGAGAAATAGAAATCAGACCTTTTCGGGCTTAACGGTACAATATAAAGCCTACACCTAATGTTTTGGAATTATTTGGACTTCCTCGCATTATTGACAACTAATTTGCACTTCAGATAGATAATTAATTCTCACTCCACCGACAAAGCCACTGGAATCGAAATACGGCCCACATATTACATGAGACAATCCCCCTCTGATTGATGTTTCCATTAGCCAATCAGAAAGCAGCAGTTTCGACCGTTCAAATAGTCCGCCCAAAATAGGGTGCTTTGATTGGGTCATGCCCGTGCAGAGGCCTGACGCAATATTAGCATTACGTAGTGTCTCTTATTAATTGTCTTCAACGAACTGTATGATACATGTCAGAAATAACGTCTGTGAATGTTGAAAACGGCTTTCAGTCTGACTGTTGGTTTGTTGCATTGCTAATCACAATCAAATACATGGTAAGAAAGTGAGTTGACATTGAGGAGACACCACATCCCTAAACGTACGGACGCAAATCACAGAAAACTCCACCATAAATTTGAGATTTTTTAATGGAATCATAGCTCATCTGGTTAAATTAAGATTACCTTTTTTGTTTTGAAACCACACACACTTTCACGCTCTCATAGCTGAGCCCATTGAGACTAAGGATATTTTGCATAAAACTGGTCCTGTTTTCTGGAACAAACTGCCTCATCACCAAAGATCTGTCACAACTGTGTCCATACTCAAAAGTAAGTAAGCTAAAACCTTTATAATTCTCTCAGGCTTGTGACAATGGTATGTGTCTATGTGGTTAATACAGGTTCATTTGGTTGGGTGGGTTTGCAAATGCATTTTTCATGTAAAGCAGACCTGAATTTACTTGGAATGAATTGTGCTATATGAATACATTGCCTTCACTTGAGTCCTATTTCTGTACTAAAAGTTCTCAGCTTCACAGGATGTCATTTGATAACACCTGTGATCCAGTCTTGCTGTAAAATAAACAAGTTATTCTCTCGTAATTTCAGGAAATTCCTAGATCGAGTATTACTTCCAGCCTTCAGAGATGCAGCATGTTAGCAAGGGAGACAGTTGCCGTAGAGATGCTTTGACCCATGGCAGTGGATGTAGGAATGTAGAATCCCAGAGGTCAGACCGAGGGCCTGCTTATTCATCAAGTAGCAGGTATGATTGATGTCAATACGTACTGTGCATGCATACACACACTGTATACACTTGGATTTCACAGCTTAGCAACACTAAGATTATACTTAAGATGTAGTAGGCAGGATTTCCATATTTAAATTTGTTTTAAATAGGCAAAACGAAGATTTATACTGAAGGAATTTGAGTAGCAGTATTTCTGAATGTGCTATTAATGTTTTTCTTTTGTTAACTGTCAGTCCTCAAATATCAGATCTACATGCTGCAACTTTTACAGAGAATGTTGTAATTGCTGGTTATAAGGGAGTAACTGCACTGTGCTTAGGGTTATCTTAAACTGATGTCACAAATTGCACTTAACTCACTGTTACACTCACTCCCCACAGTCACACAACACTGTCAGTGGTGTCTTCACTGTTAACCCTTTAGTCACCACAGGCCATAGTTTTACCCTTTCAAAAAAATATTTACTTCCAAATATTGTCTTTAAAATCCACATGAAATGACCAAGAAAGGCTTTACCTATTACTTGTATTTAATTGGTGCAGCTGCATTTCACTGCATTTTTCTCTGTGCATTTTTCCAGACCAGACAGGAGTCTGCCCTGCTTTTCTTCACCCTGAACCTGACAGACCAGATATGCCAGTCATCTGGACCGTCACTTTTCATACAAACCACGAAAAAAAGTACACCACTGCAACCTGAACAGTGAATAACGAAAGCATGAATGCATTGCTGATTTATAGTTGGATGTAAATGAAGAGTACTGGTCATGTCCTTGTTGAATCAAAGCAATTAATCAAACTTTTTATATATATATATATATATATAGCAGAAGTCCAAGTGATGAACACAAAGAGTTAAAAAAACTAAAGTTTAAAAATATTTTTAGGAATAAAATAAAATATAATACAACTAACAATAGAATAAGAAAAAGGAAAAATTAGTAAAAGTGCAAGTCAATATACACACACAATACATAAAGACAAGGCTAAAAAGGTGTGTATTATGTTTTCTTTGACAGATATCCACATTCTCTGCCCTTCTCAGGTCCTCCAGCAGGCCATTCCACAAGCTGGAGCCATAATGGTGCAAAGCAGCCTCACTGTGGGTCTTAGACCGAGCCCCAGGAACAACCAAGAGACAAACACGTGAGGACCTGATGTCATCGCCAAGGGACAGAATACAGTAAAAAGACTGAGAAGGACTGGACCTAGGATCCAGCCTCGTATTATGCCACAGCTGAAAGCATATTTCTGACAGGAGTGTTCAGGTAGTCATTTGTTGAGAAGATGATTTTTGGATTGTTCTGATTATCACTGATCAATTTGGAGAAATGAGCTTGTCTAGCATTTCTGGTTGTCTTATTGCATACACCAAAATATTCTCCCAAACCAACACCATCAGCTGCAGACAGAAGTTGGCAGATGACACGACCCCCCACTGAACTCCACTCAAGTGGGGATGAGTCTGCCTACATGTAGGAGATTGACCATTTGGTGATCTGGTGAAGGTAGACCAACTTGGAATTTAGTGCTTTAAAGACAATGGAGATGGTTACGAATTACGGAAAGAACCAAGCTCCACCTGCTCCCATCATCCCGTGTAACTCCCCTGGTGACACTGCGGCGTGGAGTTCTTCCACTTCCTGGTCAAACACATCCAGGACCCTGAGGCGTACAAGCAGGACTGTGGCCAACCCCTTCCAGTCTGGACACAAACCTTTGAGACACTTCCATCATCATGCCCCTTCTACCTGTAACATAACACTGAACACTGTTTATGTTTACAACATAAACTGTTTATGTTAATTTGATATCACTGTCTTTGTGTTGTTCCTAGAACATCATAGCTTATGTTGCTCCAGGTCCATCAGTACAACTGACCAAAAAGACATTCACCTGGGACACCGGGGTTTATTATTATTGTTATATTGTTGACATATTATTTTTAGACTTAGTTCACTTGTTGTTTTCAGTACATTTTTTTTAATTTTCAGTTTTCTGTTGTTTTTTTTTAATTAAGCAACAATCTACCACAGCTCCCTCACTCGTTAATGTGAGCTAGTGCCATCTGGTGGCTGTATTTATGCTTGAGGAGAACGGCTTGAATTCTTAATACAAACGTTCTCATATGGCATATAAATTGAGATAATGAAATATTAAACCAGGGACTTTAGACTTTAGCTGAGGAAACAAGGGAACTCAACAGCTGCTGTTTTTACCTGTTTAAGTCTCATGTGTAATGATACAGTCCATACAAATGAACCCATACATTGGCCCATCCACTGACAATATAATACTGTCAGCTGAGCCGACAATATCAGATAAATGTTCGGTGTGAAGTGCTGGAGTGGAGTCCCTGGCTCTCGGGCGGGCGGAGTGTCCTCCGTCCCGCTGTCCCTCTGTCCAGTTTCTGTTTGTGGTCCTGCTTGGAGGGGCGGAGCTTGTGTCCACTCTCTTCCCCCTGTCCCCTCCGCGGAAGTAGACGTCGCAGTCTATATTCCGTTCTTTTATTTTTCTATATTTTTTACAACAACCCCTTTTCCCCAGCACTTAGCACCATGGACGCCAAGATGGACGACTAAACTCAAGAACGGGTCCCCGCTTTCACCCCGTTATTAATCCTTGAATTGAGTGGACCGGATGAAATCCAACTGTGGTTTTCTCCGCTTCGCAGGGGAGGTAAGGCTCAGGGCTACGACTATTTACTGGATCTTGGTCAGCCATTTAAATGTCCCTAGCCTGGTTCATAGTTAGTGCAGTTGTCGCCATAAACAGGGAGTAAAAAACCCTATTATTTGACACGGTCGGTGGGTAGTGACCAACGTTTTCAACCGTAGTTATGTTAGACTTGCACCAGTTTGTGCGCGGCGTCATTTTAGCTAGCGAGTTGCTAGCGACGCCAGGCTGACAAATATTCTCCGTTCCAAGGATTAGTCGTATTCAGGGCTATAATGGAAGAAAACCCTTTGTAATGCACCTGCTTCTGTACGGGAGGCCCCGGGGTTCCCAAAACAATGGGACCTCCTTGAGGTGATTTAAGGTATTTTCAACGAAATATGAAGTAGTTGGATTTCACTCTTGAGACCGTTACTGTTTTGAGTACAGTAAACTGCACTCAACGCTATCAAATGTCAGAGGCTATGTTAGGTAGCTGGCTATTATGTAACGATGCTAAGTGAGGTTAGCACAAGCACAAAGGTTGATCTCAAAGAAATGGTTATGGTTACCGTGGTGTGCTCGAACAATGTGGGAGCTGTTAACTGAACTGATGTAATCTGCAGCATCTTCAGTGTCATGACCGCAAACTTTTCTTTGACAGTGACCCCTGTCTGCTTTGCATGTCCAGTTAGTTCCATTATTAAAACGATATGAAAGCAACAACAGTCATTCTCCAAACACAAAATTCGATTTATTATATTCATGCTTTGCCTTAGTTATTGGGGATATTGATTCATTTCCTGTATCCGAGTATGTGTAATTTTATGTCCTAGTATTTTTATGTACCACATTTTCTATCTATTGAGACATGTTAAAAGCTAAAATGGGAATGTCTGACTTTGTTTTTTCCAAACTAAGTACCCAGAACCCCATTGAATGTACGTCCTTTGCCCCCTCGGTCACCAAACTATACAGTAAGCACAAACTGTGTAGTTTCAGTAAGCTGACAATGTGGGAACCACACATGCAGATGCCATCCATTCACCTTCTCTGTGTCTCATAAAGACACCATGGTTGGAACCAAAAATCTCATATTTGGGCTCAGACCAAAGTACAGATTTCCACTGGTCTAATGTCTATTCCTTGTGTTTTTTGGCCCAACCACTTCTTCTTCTTCTTCTTCTTCTTCTTCTTCTTCTTCTTCTTCTTCTTCGTAGTCTCTGTCAGCAGTGGTTTCTTTGCTGCCATTCGACTACGAAGGCCTAATTTACAGTCTCCTTCAAAAAGTTGACGTTAATACTTGTCTGCTGACGTTATCTCGGCACAACACAATTGATCTTCTTGAAAGCATTAAAAAGCATAGAATTTCATAATTAACTTTTGACAAGGCACATCTGTTAATTGAAAAGCATTCCAGGTGACTACCTGATGAAGCTGGACGAGGGAATGCCAACAGTGTGCAAAGCGTGGCTATTTTGAGGAATCTAAAATATAAATTTATATTTATATTGTTTACTACACAATTCCACATGCGGTCGTAGTTTTGATGTCTCCAGTATTAATCAATAATGTAGAAAATGATAAAAAATAATGAGAAGGTGTGTCCAAATTTTTTGACTGGTACTGTATATACATCTGTCCTTCAATTTTCTTGACTGACTGTGTATCCAATAGACCAGGTCACGAGTTTTTGATGTATTACACACGTGAATGGTAGTATGAAATATTACAATGTGCTGTGTCCATGTGCAGGTAGCTGTATCCAGTGGGGAGGTAGGCTTAACCAGGGGAGGAAAGAATGAAGTTCTTCGAACCCTGGGGACGCCAGAGGCTGTCTTTCCTTCTGGAAAAGGCCGCCTCTAGGGAAGCCAAGATGTGGAGGATCTACGTGCCAAAGAAGCCCTCCTCACAGGTGAGGATTTACGTCCGGTTATTTCTGTTCATTAACTAACATATCACTCTGACAAAATACATCTCAGCATTGAGAAGGAATTTTCAGGAGCTGCAGTTTGAGTCACTGATTCTGCCTTTTGCACATTTCTATACTGTCTAACTCAGGCAGCAGTCTGACGTTTTTCCAAAGGTATTATCTTTAACACTCAATAACAGACTTCCTTTAGTAGGTTGGCTCATGTTGTCCCCAATATGATGTCACAGCCAGATGTTTCCTATAGCTCCCACAGAGTCTGATATCAGAAAAGGTTTCAGTGATCAAAAATGGCAGACTTTAAAATTTTCTAGAAAACCAGAGAGCCAGAGAGATAAAGATCCCTGTTTTCTTGTGATTCTTACAGTTATGTATTGATCTCGATGTGCCAAGCTTGTTTTCCTTGTATTCATTGTGATGTAATTTTTTCACAATCACAGAAAGCATAGATTTCATCATTCTTCAAAACGGTGCAAGAATTCCACAGGGCTGCTGCTGTTGGTTATTTCATAATTTTAATTATTGTTAGTTTATTGTTAGTTAAACCATGTTTCATTTTGTTGATTAGCTGATAAATGATTTTCTCATTACATTTGCTTGCTGCTCCAAATTTGAGCTTGACACATTTAAAATAGTTTTACTTTATATGTTGAGTCTTTGTACCTTTGCTGAAAATGATGGACTGAACAATCAGAATTTCTGAAAGAAGTTGAAATTATTAATTGATTTGACAGATCAGTAAGTCGCTGATAGGAGGTTTTACAAACTATTGCAAACTGGCTCAGAGTGTTGTTGATAGCTGTACAGCCTCCACCACTCATTTGGAATGTACATCACCATTTTGAATGGAGATTTGGAGGCAAAATCAAAGTCAAATTAATGTCATTGTGTACCTGGAATAATTAAATGCTGTCGTTGTTTTGCTAGCAAGCATGGTCGTTAGAGTTTGGCTAGCCATGAGTTCTGATCATTTCAGGGCCACCTTTGCTGAAAATATTTGTTTATGTGATTAACTCCTGATAATAATCTAAAGCCCCCTTGAAATGGCACTCACACCTCAACACTGCACTCCAGCCATAAATGCGCAGCAGATTTTAACTTCCGTTTTTCAATGTAGAAAACTTTAGAGATAATTTTTTTCACAAAACAACTCTCCACTCCGTTCAGAAACCTTCAACCCGTTGTTCTGATAATAGAGTTAGAACATGTGGGCTAAACCTTTGTGGTCCCAGGGAACCGCAAGGCTGACAGGTGGTGTTCATTTCATATCTGACCTGTTTGTGTCTGTTATCTCTTGAATATATGACACAACACTCTGTGCCCATGATACAGGACAGGCAGACAGGGAGGAAAAGACATCAGCTGTTATTTTCCCAACCTAATTGCCCTTCTCTCTTCCAGTCCAGTCTTCTCATGTAATCCAGCTATGTAACTATCCATTTATGAAATGAAGTCGCACACTGAATGATCCTCCTTACCCCAGGAATATTCCAGAACATGAATTGGTTTATAAGAGTGCCATTTAACTTTCAAATGTTAATAGAAAACAAGACTTTGAGATTTTCTTTGCGCTGAATTTGTCGTATCTTTTTCATTATAATTCATTTTCTAAACTAATTTCAGTTTAGCTTTAGTTTTTTGTTCAATTAAATAATAATGTGGCACTTAGTTTTAAATAACCTTAATTAAAGATATTATTCAGTATTACTTATCAAACCCAAATGATTGAGAGTTATTAAGTGCATATTGAACTATTAATTGTAGTTATTTTTTCTTTTAATGTATAATATATTCATCAATTGAAGGAGCAGTATGGTCCTTCATTGAACCCATTGGCTTCATCACCAGGTTAATTTCTTCCTCTCTATCAGGTCATGACCCAGGTCAGCCCTGTCACTGTAGCTGTATCATGAGGTTTTGTTTCCCCAGTTATAAACTGTATTTAACAGAATGGCTATCATCCTGTGACATAACAGGTTTTCTTTTTGCCTCCTGGGGTAGGTGTTCTTCATCCTGGTTTCATTGTTTCACCCACACCACCCTCTTCCCCAAACAAATAAGCAATAGAGTCTGCCGTCTGCTGAATGCTGATACTGGTGTCCAGATACACCTGAGAGGCACTGAAGTTTGTGTTTAAACAGCAATTAGTTCAAAGGCCAGAGTGCAGGATTCCGTGTTGTCTGTAGCAGTGAGGTTGCTGATCGTAACTAACTGAATACCCCTCGCTCCACCCCCTTTGGGTCAGTCAGTCAGTCTTGAGCAGAACTGGGTCTTTTCAAGAGTCAGTGTTGAAAAAAGCTGCTCAGAGCAGTAGTCCATCCCAAAAAGAGATGCAAACTTCATTGCATCTGCAAATCCTCCAATCGTACCTACAGTTTCTAACATTCGAGCAGATGGAGGATTTTGGAACTGGCTCTGAGTTTGACGTTTCTTTGCAGCTCAGTGACTTTATGTTGTAGGTTGTCTGGAACATCAGCTGATTCCACTGAACATATTAGTGTAGCAAATATGTTTAGTTCCTTTTGTTTATTTGTCATGTCCTGAAACCTCGCAGCAAATGCCTGAAGGAGTTTCCACACTCAGCAGAATATTCAGATGTCGCAGCAGCTTTTGTTCCTGCAGAGTAGGAACATAAAGTGTTTCCTCTTTCCACTTGCCACAACTTTAATTTTGCATCAAATGCTTTCACATGTGAAAGCAGAGAGCTGAGAAGCTGCTGGAGCTTGAGGTTCAGCTCTGAGAGGTTCCTGGCAATGTCCACCATGAAGGCCAAACCACACAGACACTTACTATCACTGAGTTCCACGACAGGTTTTGCTTCATCTCTGTGAATTATTCCAGAGAAACTTACACAAATGTTTTTTTAAGCATCCCACATCTACTTTTCTTGTCTTGACAGTTGGTATGATGCATTAATGTT
Organism: Chaetodon auriga; assembly: GCF_051107435.1. Classification (NCBI taxonomy): domain Eukaryota; kingdom Metazoa; phylum Chordata; class Actinopteri; order Chaetodontiformes; family Chaetodontidae; genus Chaetodon; species Chaetodon auriga. Next base: position 12,863 of record NW_027482056.1, on the reverse strand, counting down.
ACATCAACATAAACACAACATGTATGTTGCATTCAGGGACCACCTGGAATAATGTGTTAGACTATTTCATGTTATTGGTTATGTTAGAAAACAGTATTGGTACAGTATGAGACACACTTTGTATGAGACAGTATGAGACACACTTTGTGAAAGTTTGTCATCACAACACTGATGCATGACCATAACCATGACCAAAAGTGTGTTAAATCATGATGATGGTGCTTTTCATTCTTCACCTACATTCTTTAACAACTCAGATATCCCTTCCTTTTTTCCTGTTGTTGTTTAACACTATGAAACATCCTTTTGCACTCATACAATCTATAACCCAACAACTCCTGTTGGTGAGCTATAGCAAACGGAGTGTATTAATTGCAATATGCAAAATATAACAAGTATTTAGAAGAAATGCCAGAAACAAATCTGCAAGCTTAGAAAATACATTGTCCTGAGAAACTGGTCATTCGCTTCACTCTACAATATCCACGCTAACACTGTGTTGTGAAGTATTGTTGCAAATAAGAGTATTTACAGGAGTTTAGGGAGGTAAAGCACACTCCTCTCCCTCCTCTGCTTCTGTTTGTGACACTGTTGCACCTACCTGCACTTTGTTTGCGTAATCACATTTGATATAAACGTGCACTATTCACATTAAGTGGAATTAGAAGTGGGCTAATCTCTGACTGTTAATCCCGATCTGCTGCTGCAGTCACTGCAGCATGTTCACGTCTCTGCTCGATAAATCTGGCCAACGCAACACATTTGACCTCCTGTTGTTCTGTTGTTGTCTGCTTTTGGATCCCATAGTACAGCTAGGTTAACTAACCAGGGAAACCTCTATTCTCCATCCAAGCATTACATTATTTATTTTTCAGTGTTAGTTAATTCATGTGGTCTTGATATATAAAGCAATGACACAACAAACATTTTCTTTAGTATGACCTTAAGTTAAATGAAACTACTAAAGGGCTAATCTCTGGCAAATGTGCATCTCACATCCTCACATTCAAACATATCTTGGAGGAACAAAACAGGAATAACCTAAACAAAAGGCCAAGACCTTAACCATCGTAAAGTGGCTCAGAAAACATTGTCGATGTGGGACAATAAAGCCTAATGAGACACTGGATGTTATATTGAGCTATACAGATATACCCTGGACCTGCCTATTTATACATTTGTGCTGATAATGAAGAGGCCAGTAAAAGCCTGTAAATGATGGCACTGAGGCAGTAATGACAGGCACTGGTGCCTTTGGCCAAGTTAGCAGCATGTAAACTGGTGAGGTCAAGGAGGCAGTTGGTGTCCAGTGTTGCTGGATAAAATGCACTTCTGCAGGTGTGATGTTTGTCTTATTAGATTAAATGTTTCCGTGGTCATTTGCCTAATGTTACTGCTTTCTTCATCAATAAGACGAGACATAAAGACAGCTGACGAGCATTAGAGTCAGAAAGCCAAACTGACATTCACTCATTATTTTTCTTCTTTCCTCCCAGCTTTAGTACCTGCTTACATGTAGAGGAGACTTGCTGTACTGTCGGTCTCCAGAATATGGTTGTTTGCCTTCTGAAAGGCCTGATAGATTAGAGTAATTCTGACAAATACAGCTAAATCCAGAGTAACTGTATTAACCTATTGGATTTTTTGGTTGCTGCATGAGGGCTTTTCACCTGGGGACTCCCTCAGCAGAGACAGACCTAGCTCTTGCAAACCATCAGCTGACTCAGGAGGCAGGATATTTCCTGGGCTTTACCCAGCTGGAGAACTGCTGAGCTCAAGTGTTGTCAATGTTAGGCGGTGAAACACTTTGAGGAACATCTGAACCTGACCAACAACATCCACTGTGAAGGAAGCAGAAAGCAGTAGAAAATGGATCTCACTGACAGATTTAGTCTTTTTGTCTCACAATGGAAACATGCTAGAAGTAGGCCAGTTGTTTTTAGTTTGGACAGCTAAGAGCTGAGAGGCTGAACAGTGTCAAGTTGCAGATTTGTTGGTTAACAGGATCAGTTGCCCTCTGACCCTTGACCCCTGCTGCTAGTCTAATGTTACACATTCCACTGAGTGTGCCAGTGATTTCAGCTGTGAGACAACTCAGGCAAAAAAAAAAAAAAAAAAAAAAGTCTGAAGTTTTGGCATCTTCTTGAGGAAGTTTCTGTTACGACATATACAATTCACAAATATGCTGAATTTTGTAATTCGTATATTTTTAGATGTTTTTACAAGAACAAAACAAAGCAAAGATTAAAGTAAGTATATTACCTTCAGTCTTGGTTGAACATGGTCTTGCTGTATGGTCAGAAAATTGACGCCATCATGACCAAACAAATACTGGTTTTATCAACAGTTTTAAGTTTTCTGCCTCAGCATAAACTCTGACATGTAACCAGCTATCAGAGGGAAGCTCTGTAGTTTTGTAAGCTATAGTTGGTTGGTAGAAGGGTGAAAGCATTTTTTTCTGGAGAGACATTCTGCTGTTGAGTTTTTTTTTCATGCCATGTGGTCGAGCAAGCGCCACAGGTGAACTTCCCACTCATATCAGTTCTATTGGGAGTGAGAGCTCCAATCATTGATTGATGAATTGATTGACAGAAAATTAATGGACAACTATTTTGGTAATCAACCAATTAAGTCAATTCATAAGCAAAAATGCAAACATTTGATGGTTCCAGTGATATTTACACACAAATGATAAATGAATAGATTAAGAAATTAAATGACAGGTTAATTGGTAAGAGGAGAAATAGTTAGTTGTAGCCCTACTATCTGCATGACTAGATACCACCAAGGGTAGGCAGGAAGATAAGTTTTTGTGATAAAGGTCAACAGACCATTTCAAAGTAGCCCTGGCTGCAGTGTTTTCTCTCCACACGGGGGGCAACAGCTATGAGCAATGAAAGTGTACTGACACCAACATTAGGAGCCACCACCAAACCTCATGTAGTTAATGTGTAGTTTTTGGTTTCTAAAGGTGCTTTTAAAAGCCGTCCTTTAGAATAATTACAACACACATTCCTCCTATCTCCCAACTTTTTAAAATTTTATTATTATTGTTACTCTTATTAAGGCAAAATATATAAATTAACGAAGCTGAATTGTATCTGTGACCCGGGTCAGATATCACACATTGACTCCTATGGATCAATATTAGATGCAGGTTTTTTTCCTGGTCCTGGCCTCAGTTTTAAAAACCCAGCCCAACACGCTGAGTATGCAGACTTAAAGGTTGTCCATAAGTGAATTGTCATACATTTACTAACCCTAACCCATTCATTTGATAGAAAGATGTGAAAAAGAAATATCAGGTGGTGAATTACTTCAGTTGTCAGATGGCTAACGAATACAATGCCTGGAATGTTTTTGGATTAGGTTTGGTCTGGTTGTCAAGCTGGTTTAGTAAGATCCTGTTTGTCCTTTTTCCGGAAGTGTATCAGTTACAAAGGCCTCCCTTAGGTCCTCACTTAATATCTGAAACTAGGTGATTCAGTTGGGTAAAGGCCTGTCTAGTGCTGTTTGGCCCTGCAGGGGAAAACAGGCCAAGTTTTGCCCTGAAATAGCATTGCTGTCTTAAAGAGAGACGCTTCTCGGGACTCAGGGCCTTTTTTTCCCCTCATAAACATAAAGTTTTGCTGTGGAATTGGCTGTTTGATCATCATGTATCAATGGAAATGACAGAAGGTAGCGGTAGACTGATTTTTACATTAATTTAAAACAACCTTTTTTTAAAAGCTACTTATACTTATTTTGGTCTTTGGATGACATGTAATGGATGCCATTCCACAGGCACATACATGTAATTTCTCTTACCTATTTCAAAAGGTAGCATATTTCCTTATTACCTATTTCTAAGCTAGAGACAAAGTATCTTCAAAACATTTTGTCTCCATCATGAGAAAACGTTCTGCCTCATAATTCTGTGTCTTCAACATAATAAATAACTCTCGCCACAACTGTCAAAACTGTTTTCTTGTTTTAGCAGAATGTTTAACATGCTTTCTGGTTCACAAAACATCTGCTCAGGGTTTCGCTTAATGAGCACTATAATCATGTCTGTCCATCAATGTAAGAAAGTGGGTAAATAAGTATGAAGATGTGTTGTTGTCCACTTGAGGAAACATGGACAAGAACAAAGGATTTCAGTGGTCAGTACAAATATCCCTAAGGCTTAGTGAGATGAGGCCGTTGAGCTTGTTAACCTTGTTGTTTGTTGTCTATTGTAGGATACAGACATCTCCCCGGCCCAGCGGGATGAGGCCGTGCGCTGGTTGACGGAGCTCCACAGCAAACTGCAGCTGTACCCAGAGACTCTGGTGTTAGCTGTTAGTATCCTGGACCGCTTCCTTGCTCCCATCAAGGTAAAAAAAAAAACAAAACAAAACTCTCTCTCTCTCTCTCTCTCTCTCTCTCTCTCTCTATATATATATATATATATATATATATATATATATATATATATATATATATATATATATATATATATATATATATATATATATATATATAGAGACACACACCACTGCTACTTTAATACAAAGGTTGCAGTGAGTGTTTGCAGAACTACCAAATGGAACTGCTTTTATTGATGATTAACAGAACAAATATATTAACTCCATCTCTGTTTTTAACTCTAAACGAAATGCCTCAGACGTTCGTTTGTCTTGGGTTTGGTTAAATATTATTGGTGGGAGGTTCTTTATAGCTTTGTCTTTGATTTCCGCTGTTGTCGTCTATGATGACAAGGCTTTTCTTACAGCTGCCTTACAGCTGATGGCAGGGCTGGAAATTATGTGGATGGCTGAATTTGTGAAGTGGCAGGTGAATTTGATACATCTACCAGCCATGGTGGTAAACAAAGGGGGCATTAAACAAGCAATTGAATCATTATATCAATTATCAGGCACATAGTCAGAGTGGCCATTGGGAGAACTGGGAGAATTCCCAGTGGACTGTTCACTCTAAGGGCTCGAATGACAACAAATCACCTTTATCACCATTGCGAGTCAATCATTTGAGCTTTGTGAGCCTGAAAGCACCAGGGGAGAGCAGCCCATAGAGCACCAGTGATACCAGTGATACCAGTTCAACTGTTGGTCAAGGTTTTGCAGTTGAAGCAGTAAGACAGATGACAACAGGGTTAAGATAAGCAAGGTTTGAGTTTGGCTGGCTGCATATTTAGCTGAATCATGCATCCTTTGTTGGAAGTAAGCATGGTCAGCTTTTCATAAAGTTAATGCACTAGTCAATGCCACTTCTTGTGATCGGACCAATCACAGCCCTGATGGGGCAGGACGTTTAAAATGTGCTACAACAAAGTGCAGAAATCTTGAACTCATTGTTATGCATGAATGTTTATTTCGAGTGGCAATGACAAAGTGGTGCCTGGTAAAAAAAATATGAGGTGCTGGTAGAATTTAGAGCCGCTGGAGAGAAAAGTTGATGTTCAACGCTGGCTGACAGTCTCCATTAAGACAGGAACAGGTCAGTTCTGAATGTCCTTTCAGGTCAGGACAGCATCCCACACCACAGACAGGAAGTTGGTGTTTTTATCTGGAGAATAAAATGTTCTTGGATTATCAGGAGCTGGACTTGGTGTTTTTCTGATAAGAAACACAATGTGTGTGCGTGCGTGTGTGATAGACTTTCACACCTCATTCTTTTTGTGAGCTCAACTTCCTCATCAGCTGCTTCTGTTGGATTAGAGAGCAGACTGCTGACTCATGTTCTCTGCTTTTTTTCCTTCTGTCCAGCACAAAAACGCTGATTCATGTTTTGCGTAGCCTGAAACGAATGGTGTTGTAGGCAGTAACCAGTGCTCTTCAAGTAGATATTGATCGGTGCAGCTTTGATACAAACACAAACGGCTTTGCTACAAAGGTGGAAGAATTTATTAGACTCACTTTTAAGATTTAAATTGAGTCATCTTACAGCAGTTTTTTTGTTTTTGTTTATGAGACAGCTAGTATTTCTAGTTTGTAAAACATAGCTCAACTTCTGTAATTGTCTTATATTAGTACCAGAGAGTGGGAAAGACATTGTGATTAAAAAAAACAGGAAATACATGGATGGGACACCTGCTCAGGTAAAAGTCACAGCATGTAACTTGATGAAACCTGAGCTCTGAATATGGAGACTTGTCCAAATCAATAAGTTTGGGTTTCCACATAATGAGTCTCATTATCTTCTATTAAAACTATACGACAAACACTACATCCCGCCTCAGGCTTCATGTGAACATTACATGCTGGCCAAGGCTGCAATTGAGTGCTCCCTCATCCGTACCTCCTTATCGTTTCTGTTCTCACACAGCATATATGTACAGTGAACAGTGGCCGATTTACTGATCAAAATTCTGACTCACTTCTCCACATCCTCGCTGGCAAGAGCTGTGGCTGGAGGCATTATGTTTTCGAGTTGTCCGTCCATCTGTCTGTCCCATTCTCATGAACGTGACATCTCAGGAACGCCTTCATGTAATTTCTTCAAATTTGGCACTAACGTTCACTTGGACTCAAAGATGGTCCTTATTCAACGGCATAACTAAAAGACAGAAGGGGAGAGTGTGACCATATGTCACATTTGGTCAGATTGAATTGAATTGATGACACTAATCTTGGGCGTCCAGCTTCAGACTGTGCTGATTGTAGAGATCCTCTGAGCTTCTGGGATGAAGATGTGAGTGAAACATCCACATTTTACAGTTTGAAGCTTCTTTGCAGCATTGTAGTCCATCATGAGCTCATTGGTTCTGCTGATACTGATCTTCAGGTGATTGTTGTTGCACCATGGGATGAAGCTCTCTGTCAGTCCTCTGTACTCCTCTGGAAAAACAGTCTCTAAGTGAAGACAGCATGTTTCTCACTGGAAATGATTCACTGGAATCATACATGCCAGAATACTGAGAACTTCCACTTCACCAAAAAAGACACTTAATACCTTTTATGAAATTCCCTCAAAGTCTTCACTACATATGTATTCTGAGTCTGGACAGACATGGGTGTCAACTGCAACTTGGCTAGTTGGTGGAGGCATTACAACCACAAGGCGGTCATTCTAGAAGAAACAGTCGGTTGGATTGATTTCAGTCAGAGGTGCACTTTTCCAGTCAGTATAATGACACCTTTTTGCAGGCAGACTTCAGCCATGGGATAGTGGGGCTAACATTAGCTCCACAAGTTGAGGAAAAACTGTTTCTGTCTGACCTTTTTAATAAGAATCCTTTGAACAGGGTCCAACATATGCATGATGCCAGAAGCAAAAGCACGGGTGTTGCCAATAACAATTATAGTTGATTTCCTTTAAGGCCTTCACCACTTGTATACAGATATTTTTTAAAAACAGATGTTTTTCACCTCTACATAAAAAAATGTAAATTGTCCACATGACCTTCCTTTTCCAGAATATCTTGGTACACACAGGAATAAAACAATGATTCCAAATGCTCAAACAAGCAAGCCGAGCCATTAGGTGGCCATAAAGTCTACATCAGCGATCAGATACCTGAAGAGCATTTTGAGCATACGCAGTGAGCTTATTTTCCTTTGGTGTAGTAACTTAAGATACAAACTATAGTAGCCAATTCTATATTTATCTGTAGTTATTTAACACCTGTCTGGCACATGGCCTAGCAGTGCTAACCAAATGTGAACTAACCAGTTGACCACCATTGTTGTTGCTTCAGATCCATGCTATTACACAAAGCAATAATGGACATGCAGGAATTGAGTGGTCTGCCTTTTCATCTGTCAGAGATGAGGTCTGCACAAAACACTTACTGATTGATGGGGTTGTTTGTCTTCAGGCCCGTCCAAAGTACCTACGCTGCATCGCCATCGCCTGCTTCTTCCTGGCTGCTAAGACCTGTGA
>NW_027482056.1:0-2500 GCF_051107435.1 Chaetodon auriga | reverse complement strand
CTTTGTAGGTGTTGTTGAGTACTACTGCATGTGTGAATAACTTGATATGAAGCCTTTTGTGGCTCCAAAGGGGTGTGGAGTTAGAAAGAAGTAAGCTTACCACACCTCTATAGCCCGCTCCTCATCTCTGCCACACCACACCAACACACCAGAATCTCTGACCGGTTGTCATCGGGGGTAATGTAGTTGCAAGGCTTTGACAAGGAAGAAGAGTGTGTGGAATTAAAAAAGGTTTAATCTCTGGTTCTGCTGCATTGATGTTTTTGTTTGTTATTTGTACACTGACTTTTACTTGAGAACTTTCAGTCCATCCACAAGTATTTTAGTATTCCTGTAACTTCTGTCTTTCCAGGGATCATCACCACCACCTCTGAGTCTTCCAGGGACCACACCCAGCCACAGACCCCTGATGGTAGGGAGGAGGGGAGCCAACAGCCCTGGAGCTCCGTCTCCACATCCTCCTCCACCACCAACAGCAACATCCCAGCTCTACTCTCTCCACCCAAACACCTCCACCATCTTAACCACCTGCAGAAGGTCACGCTGCGCTGCAAGGCCTCTGCCAAGCGCAAGGTAACACTGTCTCTCTTAACAAAATCCTAAATCAGCTTCATGTAGGGACTTGGAAAAAATGATAAGTCAGTCGATTAGTCGATCATCAGTCATTTTTCTCTGTTTTCTGATGTTCTGTAGACCTAACAATTGACTGATTAGTCATGAACATATTGGGGAGACTAACTGATAATGAAAATAGTTGTCAGTTGCAGGTCTAGCCCTGACTCACCATATACATCTGTGTGTTCAGGTGGAGGAGATGGAGGTGGACGACTTCTATGATGCCATCAAACGGCTCTACAATGAAGACGCCACCAATGCCACCACTGCTGTCCAGGAGGGGGCAACACCTGCGATGGGGGCGATAACAGGAGGAGGAGGAGGAGGAGGAGGTCTGGGTGTCTGCAGTGTCCTGTTATCCAGACAGGAAGGCAGCTCTTCCCCCTGCCCGCCTCTGCAGCCAGTCAGTGCCTCCTAGAGACCAAACAGGAACCTGTTTACCAAAACCAGCTTCACACTGAAATCATCTTCCTGCTCCACTTTCAAAATAAACTCCTCCAATCAAAGAATTTAAACTATGACTTCTGGCAACAGTGATGGGCAACTCCCTCAGCAATAGGCAACAAGATTGAAGAAAGACAAAGGTTGTGTTCAGTGTTTCCATTTGCATGAAAAAGCAATATAAAGGCAGCTCCTCGGGAAATGTTGCCCATCAGAGTTACCAGACAGAATTCTCCATTGCATCACTGCTTTCAATGAAACGAACGGTAGAAGAAGAAAATAGTGAAGTAATAATGGAAACAAAGCAATGGTACTGATGGTTTCAGTGATCAAGTTGGTTTTGGTTTCAGTGCAAACGACCCCAGTGTGACCCCGAGCTGTTCAGCTGCCCTGAGGTCAGTTCCCATCATCCCCTGCAGCTGGAAAACAGAGCCCAAAAAAATTTAAACATTCAAAAAATAAAAAAGCTGCTGCTGCTACTATCTTATTGATTACTATTTGTTGAACACAAATACAGTATTACAAAAGGTTGAAAAAAAAATTATAAATAGAAAAAGTTACCTTCAAAAATAAAAAAAAAGAGAATTGACTTATCTACCCCAGTGTCTCACTCTCTGTCCTGTCGGAGGAGTCATCGTTTGTCAGCTTATATTTGTTGTTCACATCTTAAACTCTTTTCTTTCATTTCATATATTTATGTTTTTATTCTGTCTTCCCTTTCCTTCCTCACTCTGCATGTGTTCATCTCTATATATATCTTCTTCATGGAGTCTAAATCAAACTTATGAATGTTTCTGCGTAGATGATGATCTGTATTGCTCGCCCAGATAGATAAAGTTGAGTTTTTTTTTTAGTGAAGTGTAATTTGATCGTTAATAAGATGCTAATATAAACATCCCTCCTATGAATCCCTCTGTTTTTCCCTTCCCTCTCAGCTTGTTGTGGCGGCTTGAGTGAGTTAAGTTTCTCAGGTTGTTTTATTAACCCACCGACCAAAAAAACGTCCACTTGAAGCTGCTGCTTAGATCTGACCCGTGCAGGCGTCTTGGCTGCCAAAATGTTGCTTTGTTTTGTTTGTTTTTGGAGCCCAGCTTTTCCTGAGACAACAGACAAATTACTAGTTACCACAGCAGCTTTCAAGGGGTGGAGTTAACCACAGTCTGGCTCTCCTGAGAGTTTATTCTTTATATGAACCCTGACCTTCGTCTTCCAGGGGTTAAAAAACTGCTGTACTGAGGGACTTACAGTACCTGTCCAGTCAGGGCCCTATTCTTTAAACCTGGTTTAAGTAATCCAAGCTAACGTGATGTTATCTGGCTAAAATGATCCTACTAATCCTCATCTAGTTAACTGTGTTCATGTAACATACAGAGAGACATTGATTATTTCCCAATAACTTACACGTTCCTCTAAAACCTTAAAAAGTCTTGGACATGAGGCTTTG
>NW_027482055.1:0-52307 GCF_051107435.1 Chaetodon auriga | reverse complement strand
CTGTCATAGAATGACATTTCCACTTTAGAAACATCAATTCTTGCATGTTTTTGAAGGACAGCATGGTTTATTTTGAATTCGTGTTGAGTTAGTGTGAAAAGTGCAGTATATGTTCATTTTGTGCTTTTCTCGCTCAAATAGCGTTATTCCGACCTGAAAATGACAGAATATGAGTATTTTAGATTCATTTGTATTTATTTGTCAAACTGTCATAGAATGACATTTCCACTTTAGAAACATCAATTCTTGCATGTTTTTGAAGGACAGCATGGTTTATTTTGAATTCGTGTTGAGTTAGTGTGAAAAGTGCAGTATATGTTCATTTTGTGCTTTTCTCGCTCAAATAGCGTTATTCCGACCTGAAAATGACAGAATATGAGTATTTTAGATTGATTTGTATTTATTTGTCAAACTGTCATAGAATGACATTTCCACTTTAGAAACATCAATTCTTGCATGTTTTTGAAGGACAGCATGGTTTATTTTGAATTCGTGTTGAGTTAGTGTGAAAAGTGCAGTATATGTTCATTTTGTGCTTTTCTCGCTCAAATAGCGTTATTCCGACCTGAAAATGACAGAATATGAGTATTTTAGATTCATTTGTATTTATTTGTCAAACTGTCATAGAATGACATTTCCACTTTAGAAACATCAATTCTTGCATGTTTTTGAAGGACAGCATGGTTTATTTTGAATTCGTGTTGAGTTAGTGTGAAAAGTGCAGTATATGTTCATTTTGTGCTTTTCTCGCTCAAATAGCGTTATTCCGACCTGAAAATGACAGAATATGAGTATTTTAGATTCATTTGTATTTATTTGTCAAACTGTCATAGAATGACATTTCCACTTTAGAAACATCAATTCTTGCATGTTTTTGAAGGACAGCATGGTTTATTTTGAATTCGTGTTGAGTTAGTGTGAAAAGTGCAGTATATGTTCATTTTGTGCTTTTCTCGCTCAAATAGCGTTATTCCGACCTGAAAATGACAGAATATGAGTATTTTAGATTCATTTGTATTTATTTGTCAAACTGTCATAGAATGACATTTCCACTTTAGAAACATCAATTCTTGCATGTTTTTGAAGGACAGCATGGTTTATTTTGAATTCGTGTTGAGTTAGTGTGAAAAGTGCAGTATATGTTCATTTTGTGCTTTTCTCGCTCAAATAGCGTTATTCCGACCTGAAAATGACAGAATATGAGTATTTTAGATTCATTTGTATTTATTTGTCAAACTGTCATAGAATGACATTTCCACTTTAGAAACATCAATTCTTGCATGTTTTTGAAGGACAGCATGGTTTATTTTGAATTCGTGTTGAGTTAGTGTGAAAAGTGCAGTATATGTTCATTTTGTGCTTTTCTCGCTCAAATAGCGTTATTCCGACCTGAAAATGACAGAATATGAGTATTTTAGATTGATTTGTATTTATTTGTCAAACTGTCATAGAATGACATTTCCACTTTAGAAACATCAATTCTTGCATGTTTTTGAAGGACAGCATGGTTTATTTTGAATTCGTGTTGAGTTAGTGTGAAAAGTGCAGTATATGTTCATTTTGTGCTTTTCTCGCTCAAATAGCGTTATTCCGACCTGAAAATGACAGAATATGAGTATTTTAGATTCATTTGTATTTATTTGTCAAACTGTCATAGAATGACATTTCCACTTTAGAAACATCAATTCTTGCATGTTTTTGAAGGACAGCATGGTTTATTTTGAATTCGTGTTGAGTTAGTGTGAAAAGTGCAGTATATGTTCATTTTGTGCTTTTCTCGCTCAAATAGCGTTATTTTGACCTGAAAATGACAGAATATGAGTATTTTAGATTCATTTGTATTTATTTGTCAAACTGTCATAGAATGACATTTCCACTTTAGAAACATCAATTCTTGCATGTTTTTGAAGGACAGCATGGTTTATTTTGAATTCGTGTTGAGTTAGTGTGAAAAGTGCAGTATATGTTCATTTTGTGCTTTTCTCGCTCAAATAGCGTTATTCCGACCTGAAAATGACAGAATATGAGTATTTTAGATTCATTTGTATTTATTTGTCAAACTGTCATAGAATGACATTTCCACTTGAGAAACATCAATTCTTGCATGTTTTTGAAGGACAGCATGGTTTATTTTGAATTCGTGTTGAGTTAGTGTGAAAAGTGCAGTATATGTTCATTTTGTGCTTTTCTCGCTCAAATAGCGTTAATTTGACCTGAAAATGACAGAATATGAGTATTTTAGATTCATTTGTATTTATTTGTCAAACTGTCATAGAATGACATTTCCACTTTAGAAACATCAATTCTTGCATGTTTTTGAAGGACAGCATGGTTTATTTTGAATTCGTGTTGAGTTAGTGTGAAAAGTGCAGTATATGTTCATTTTGTGCTTTTCTCGCTCAAATAGCGTTATTCCGACCTGAAAATGACAGAATATGAGTATTTTAGATTCATTTGTATTTATTTGTCAAACTGTCATAGAATGACATTTCCACTTTAGAAACATCAATTCTTGCATGTTTTTGAAGGACAGCATGGTTTATTTTGAATTCGTGTTGAGTTAGTGTGAAAAGTGCAGTATATGTTCATTTTGTGCTTTTCTCGCTCAAATAGCGTTATTCCGACCTGAAAATGACAGAATATGAGTATTTTAGATTCATTTGTATTTATTTGTCAAACTGTCATAGAATGACATTTCCACTTTAGAAACATCAATTCTTGCATGTTTTTGAAGGACAGCATGGTTTATTTTGAATTCGTGTTGAGTTAGTGTGAAAAGTGCAGTATATGTTCATTTTGTGCTTTTCTCGCTCAAATAGCGTTATTCCGACCTGAAAATGACAGAATATGAGTATTTTAGATTCATTTGTATTTATTTGTCAAACTGTCATAGAATGACATTTCCACTTTAGAAACATCAATTCTTGCATGTTTTTGAAGGACAGCATGGTTTATTTTGAATTCGTGTTGAGTTAGTGTGAAAAGTGCAGTATATGTTCATTTTGTGCTTTTCTCGCTCAAATAGCGTTATTCCGACCTGAAAATGACAGAATATGAGTATTTTAGATTCATTTGTATTTATTTGTCAAACTGTCATAGAATGACATTTCCACTTTAGAAACATCAATTCTTGCATGTTTTTGAAGGACAGCATGGTTTATTTTGAATTCGTGTTGAGTTAGTGTGAAAAGTGCAGTATATGTTCATTTTGTGCTTTTCTCGCTCAAATAGCGTTATTCCGACCTGAAAATGACAGAATATGAGTATTTTAGATTCATTTGTATTTATTTGTCAAACTGTCATAGAATGACATTTCCACTTGAGAAACATCAATTCTTGCATGTTTTTGAAGGACAGCATGGTTTATTTTGAATTCGTGTTGAGTTAGTGTGAAAAGTGCAGTATATGTTCATTTTGTGCTTTTCTCGCTCAAATAGCGTTATTCCGACCTGAAAATGACAGAATATGAGTATTTTAGATTCATTTGTATTTATTTGTCAAACTGTCATAGAATGACATTTCCACTTTAGAAACATCAATTCTTGCATGTTTTTGAAGGACAGCATGGTTTGTTTTGAATTCGTGTTGAGTTAGTGTGAAAAGTGCAGTATATGTTCATTTTGTGCTTTTCTCGCTCAAATAGCGTTAATTTGACCTGAAAATGACAGAATATGAGTATTTTAGATTCATTTGTATTTATTTGTCAAACTGTCATAGAATGACATTTCCACTTTAGAAACATCAATTCTTGCATGTTTTTGAAGGACAGCATGGTTTATTTTGAATTCGTGTTGAGTTAGTGTGAAAAGTGCAGTATATGTTCATTTTGTGCTTTTCTCGCTCAAATAGAGTTATTCCGACCTGAAAATGACAGAATATGAGTATTTTAGATTCATTTGTATTTATTTGTCAAACTGTCATAGAATGACATTTCCACTTTAGAAACATCAATTCTTGCATGTTTTTGAAGGACAGCATGGTTTATTTTGAATTCGTGTTGAGTTAGTGTGAAAAGTGCAGTACATGTTCATTTTGTGCTTTTCTCGCTCAAATAGCGTTATTCCGACCTGAAAATGACAGAATATGAGTATTTTAGATTCATTTGTATTTATTTGTCAAACTGTCATAGAATGACATTTCCACTTGAGAAACATCAATTCTTGCATGTTTTTGAAGGACAGCATGGTTTATTTTGAATTCGTGTTGAGTTAGTGTGAAAAGTGCAGTATATGTTCATTTTGTGCTTTTCTCGCTCAAATAGCGTTATTCCGACCTGAAAATGACAGAATATGAGTATTTTAGATTCATTTGTATTTATTTGTCAAACTGTCATAGAATGACATTTCCACTTTAGAAACATCAATTCTTGCATGTTTTTGAAGGACAGCATGGTTTATTTTGAATTCGTGTTGAGTTAGTGTGAAAAGTGCAGTATATGTTCATTTTGTGCTTTTCTCGCTCAAATAGCGTTATTCCGACCTGAAAATGACAGAATATGAGTATTTTAGATTCATTTGTATTTATTTGTCAAACTGTCATAGAATGACATTTCCACTTTAGAAACATCAATTCTTGCATGTTTTTGAAGGACAGCATGGTTTATTTTGAATTCGTGTTGAGTTAGTGTGAAAAGTGCAGTATATGTTCATTTTGTGCTTTTCTCGCTCAAATAGCGTTATTCCGACCTGAAAATGACAGAATATGAGTATTTTAGATTCATTTGTATTTATTTGTCAAACTGTCATAGAATGACATTTCCACTTTAGAAACATCAATTCTTGCATGTTTTTGAAGGACAGCATGGTTTATTTTGAATTCGTGTTGAGTTAGTGTGAAAAGTGCAGTATATGTTCATTTTGTGCTTTTCTCGCTCAAATAGCGTTATTCGGACCTGAAAATGACAGAATATGAGTATTTTAGATTCATTTGTATTTATTTGTCAAACTGTCATAGAATGACATTTCCACTTTAGAAACATCAATTCTTGCATGTTTTTGAAGGACAGCATGGTTTATTTTGAATTCGTGTTGAGTTAGTGTGAAAAGTGCAGTATATGTTCATTTTGTGCTTTTCTCGCTCAAATAGCGTTATTCCGACCTGAAAATGACAGAATATGAGTATTTTAGATTCATTTGTATTTATTTGTCAAACTGTCATAGAATGACATTTCCACTTTAGAAACATCAATTCTTGCATGTTTTTGAAGGACAGCATGGTTTATTTTGAATTCGTGTTGAGTTAGTGTGAAAAGTGCAGTATATGTTCATTTTGTGCTTTTCTCGCTCAAATAGCGTTATTCCGACCTGAAAATGACAGAATATGAGTATTTTAGATTCATTTGTATTTATTTGTCAAACTGTCATAGAATGACATTTCCACTTTAGAAACATCAATTCTTGCATGTTTTTGAAGGACAGCATGGTTTATTTTGAATTCGTGTTGAGTTAGTGTGAAAAGTGCAGTATATGTTCATTTTGTGCTTTTCTCGCTCAAATAGCGTTATTCCGACCTGAAAATGACAGAATATGAGTATTTTAGATTCATTTGTATTTATTTGTCAAACTGTCATAGAATGACATTTCCACTTGAGAAACATCAATTCTTGCATGTTTTTGAAGGACAGCATGGTTTATTTTGAATTCGTGTTGAGTTAGTGTGAAAAGTGCAGTATATGTTCATTTTGTGCTTTTCTCGCTCAAATAGCGTTATTCCGACCTGAAAATGACAGAATATGAGTATTTTAGATTCATTTGTATTTATTTGTCAAACTGTCATAGAATGACATTTCCACTTTAGAAACATCAATTCTTGCATGTTTTTGAAGGACAGCATGGTTTATTTTGAATTCGTGTTGAGTTAGTGTGAAAAGTGCAGTATATGTTCATTTTGTGCTTTTCTCGCTCAAATAGCGTTATTCCGACCTGAAAATGACAGAATATGAGTATTTTAGATTCATTTGTATTTATTTGTCAAACTGTCATAGAATGACATTTCCACTTTAGAAACATCAATTCTTGCATGTTTTTGAAGGACAGCATGGTTTATTTTGAATTCGTGTTGAGTTAGTGTGAAAAGTGCAGTATATGTTCATTTTGTGCTTTTCTCGCTCAAATAGCGTTATTCCGACCTGAAAATGACAGAATATGAGTATTTTAGATTCATTTGTATTTATTTGTCAAACTGTCATAGAATGACATTTCCACTTGAGAAACATCAATTCTTGCATGTTTTTGAAGGACAGCATGGTTTATTTTGAATTCGTGTTGAGTTAGTGTGAAAAGTGCAGTATATGTTCATTTTGTGCTTTTCTCGCTCAAATAGCGTTATTCCGACCTGAAAATGACAGAATATGAGTATTTTAGATTCATTTGTATTTATTTGTCAAACTGTCATAGAATGACATTTCCACTTTAGAAACATCAATTCTTGCATGTTTTTGAAGGACAGCATGGTTTGTTTTGAATTCGTGTTGAGTTAGTGTGAAAAGTGCAGTATATGTTCATTTTGTGCTTTTCTCGCTCAAATAGCGTTAATTTGACCTGAAAATGACAGAATATGAGTATTTTAGATTCATTTGTATTTATTTGTCAAACTGTCATAGAATGACATTTCCACTTTAGAAACATCAATTCTTGCATGTTTTTGAAGGACAGCATGGTTTATTTTGAATTCGTGTTGAGTTAGTGTGAAAAGTGCAGTATATGTTCATTTTGTGCTTTTCTCGCTCAAATAGAGTTATTCCGACCTGAAAATGACAGAATATGAGTATTTTAGATTCATTTGTATTTATTTGTCAAACTGTCATAGAATGACATTTCCACTTTAGAAACATCAATTCTTGCATGTTTTTGAAGGACAGCATGGTTTATTTTGAATTCGTGTTGAGTTAGTGTGAAAAGTGCAGTACATGTTCATTTTGTGCTTTTCTCGCTCAAATAGCGTTATTCCGACCTGAAAATGACAGAATATGAGTATTTTAGATTCATTTGTATTTATTTGTCAAACTGTCATAGAATGACATTTCCACTTGAGAAACATCAATTCTTGCATGTTTTTGAAGGACAGCATGGTTTATTTTGAATTCGTGTTGAGTTAGTGTGAAAAGTGCAGTATATGTTCATTTTGTGCTTTTCTCGCTCAAATA
The DNA here is from genome assembly GCF_051107435.1 of Chaetodon auriga. Taxonomy (NCBI): domain Eukaryota; kingdom Metazoa; phylum Chordata; class Actinopteri; order Chaetodontiformes; family Chaetodontidae; genus Chaetodon; species Chaetodon auriga. Next base: position 45,163 of record NW_027482055.1, on the reverse strand, counting down.
GCGTTATTCCGACCTGAAAATGACAGAATATGAGTATTTTAGATTCATTTGTATTTATTTGTCAAACTGTCATAGAATGACATTTCCACTTTAGAAACATCAATTCTTGCATGTTTTTGAAGGACAGCATGGTTTATTTTGAATTCGTGTTGAGTTAGTGTGAAAAGTGCAGTATATGTTCATTTTGTGCTTTTCTCGCTCAAATAGCGTTATTCCGACCTGAAAATGACAGAATATGAGTATTTTAGATTCATTTGTATTTATTTGTCAAACTGTCATAGAATGACATTTCCACTTTAGAAACATCAATTCTTGCATGTTTTTGAAGGACAGCATGGTTTATTTTGAATTCGTGTTGAGTTAGTGTGAAAAGTGCAGTATATGTTCATTTTGTGCTTTTCTCGCTCAAATAGCGTTATTCCGACCTGAAAATGACAGAATATGAGTATTTTAGATTCATTTGTATTTATTTGTCAAACTGTCATAGAATGACATTTCCACTTTAGAAACATCAATTCTTGCATGTTTTTGAAGGACAGCATGGTTTATTTTGAATTCGTGTTGAGTTAGTGTGAAAAGTGCAGTATATGTTCATTTTGTGCTTTTCTCGCTCAAATAGCGTTATTCGGACCTGAAAATGACAGAATATGAGTATTTTAGATTCATTTGTATTTATTTGTCAAACTGTCATAGAATGACATTTCCACTTTAGAAACATCAATTCTTGCATGTTTTTGAAGGACAGCATGGTTTATTTTGAATTCGTGTTGAGTTAGTGTGAAAAGTGCAGTATATGTTCATTTTGTGCTTTTCTCGCTCAAATAGCGTTATTCCGACCTGAAAATGACAGAATATGAGTATTTTAGATTCATTTGTATTTATTTGTCAAACTGTCATAGAATGACATTTCCACTTTAGAAACATCAATTCTTGCATGTTTTTGAAGGACAGCATGGTTTATTTTGAATTCGTGTTGAGTTAGTGTGAAAAGTGCAGTATATGTTCATTTTGTGCTTTTCTCGCTCAAATAGCGTTATTCCGACCTGAAAATGACAGAATATGAGTATTTTAGATTCATTTGTATTTATTTGTCAAACTGTCATAGAATGACATTTCCACTTTAGAAACATCAATTCTTGCATGTTTTTGAAGGACAGCATGGTTTATTTTGAATTCGTGTTGAGTTAGTGTGAAAAGTGCAGTATATGTTCATTTTGTGCTTTTCTCGCTCAAATAGCGTTATTCCGACCTGAAAATGACAGAATATGAGTATTTTAGATTCATTTGTATTTATTTGTCAAACTGTCATAGAATGACATTTCCACTTGAGAAACATCAATTCTTGCATGTTTTTGAAGGACAGCATGGTTTATTTTGAATTCGTGTTGAGTTAGTGTGAAAAGTGCAGTATATGTTCATTTTGTGCTTTTCTCGCTCAAATAGCGTTATTCCGACCTGAAAATGACAGAATATGAGTATTTTAGATTCATTTGTATTTATTTGTCAAACTGTCATAGAATGACATTTCCACTTTAGAAACATCAATTCTTGCATGTTTTTGAAGGACAGCATGGTTTATTTTGAATTCGTGTTGAGTTAGTGTGAAAAGTGCAGTATATGTTCATTTTGTGCTTTTCTCGCTCAAATAGCGTTATTCCGACCTGAAAATGACAGAATATGAGTATTTTAGATTCATTTGTATTTATTTGTCAAACTGTCATAGAATGACATTTCCACTTTAGAAACATCAATTCTTGCATGTTTTTGAAGGACAGCATGGTTTATTTTGAATTCGTGTTGAGTTAGTGTGAAAAGTGCAGTATATGTTCATTTTGTGCTTTTCTCGCTCAAATAGCGTTATTCCGACCTGAAAATGACAGAATATGAGTATTTTAGATTCATTTGTATTTATTTGTCAAACTGTCATAGAATGACATTTCCACTTGAGAAACATCAATTCTTGCATGTTTTTGAAGGACAGCATGGTTTATTTTGAATTCGTGTTGAGTTAGTGTGAAAAGTGCAGTATATGTTCATTTTGTGCTTTTCTCGCTCAAATAGCGTTATTCCGACCTGAAAATGACAGAATATGAGTATTTTAGATTCATTTGTATTTATTTGTCAAACTGTCATAGAATGACATTTCCACTTTAGAAACATCAATTCTTGCATGTTTTTGAAGGACAGCATGGTTTATTTTGAATTCGTGTTGAGTTAGTGTGAAAAGTGCAGTATATGTTCATTTTGTGCTTTTCTCGCTCAAATAGCGTTATTCCGACCTGAAAATGACAGAATATGAGTATTTTAGATTCATTTGTATTTATTTGTCAAACTGTCATAGAATGACATTTCCACTTTAGAAACATCAATTCTTGCATGTTTTTGAAGGACAGCATGGTTTATTTTGAATTCGTGTTGAGTTAGTGTGAAAAGTGCAGTATATGTTCATTTTGTGCTTTTCTCGCTCAAATAGCGTTATTCGGACCTGAAAATGACAGAATATGAGTATTTTAGATTCATTTGTATTTATTTGTCAAACTGTCATAGAATGACATTTCCACTTTAGAAACATCAATTCTTGCATGTTTTTGAAGGACAGCATGGTTTATTTTGAATTCGTGTTGAGTTAGTGTGAAAAGTGCAGTATATGTTCATTTTGTGCTTTTCTCGCTCAAATAGCGTTATTCCGACCTGAAAATGACAGAATATGAGTATTTTAGATTCATTTGTATTTATTTGTCAAACTGTCATAGAATGACATTTCCACTTTAGAAACATCAATTCTTGCATGTTTTTGAAGGACAGCATGGTTTATTTTGAATTCGTGTTGAGTTAGTGTGAAAAGTGCAGTATATGTTCATTTTGTGCTTTTCTCGCTCAAATAGCGTTATTCCGACCTGAAAATGACAGAATATGAGTATTTTAGATTCATTTGTATTTATTTGTCAAACTGTCATAGAATGACATTTCCACTTTAGAAACATCAATTCTTGCATGTTTTTGAAGGACAGCATGGTTTATTTTGAATTCGTGTTGAGTTAGTGTGAAAAGTGCAGTATATGTTCATTTTGTGCTTTTCTCGCTCAAATAGCGTTATTCCGACCTGAAAATGACAGAATATGAGTATTTTAGATTCATTTGTATTTATTTGTCAAACTGTCATAGAATGACATTTCCACTTGAGAAACATCAATTCTTGCATGTTTTTGAAGGACAGCATGGTTTATTTTGAATTCGTGTTGAGTTAGTGTGAAAAGTGCAGTATATGTTCATTTTGTGCTTTTCTCGCTCAAATAGCGTTATTCCGACCTGAAAATGACAGAATATGAGTATTTTAGATTCATTTGTATTTATTTGTCAAACTGTCATAGAATGACATTTCCACTTTAGAAACATCAATTCTTGCATGTTTTTGAAGGACAGCATGGTTTATTTTGAATTCGTGTTGAGTTAGTGTGAAAAGTGCAGTATATGTTCATTTTGTGCTTTTCTCGCTCAAATAGCGTTATTCCGACCTGAAAATGACAGAATATGAGTATTTTAGATTCATTTGTATTTATTTGTCAAACTGTCATAGAATGACATTTCCACTTTAGAAACATCAATTCTTGCATGTTTTTGAAGGACAGCATGGTTTATTTTGAATTCGTGTTGAGTTAGTGTGAAAAGTGCAGTATATGTTCATTTTGTGCTTTTCTCGCTCAAATAGCGTTATTCCGACCTGAAAATGACAGAATATGAGTATTTTAGATTCATTTGTATTTATTTGTCAAACTGTCATAGAATGACATTTCCACTTGAGAAACATCAATTCTTGCATGTTTTTGAAGGACAGCATGGTTTATTTTGAATTCGTGTTGAGTTAGTGTGAAAAGTGCAGTATATGTTCATTTTGTGCTTTTCTCGCTCAAATAGCGTTATTCCGACCTGAAAATGACAGAATATGAGTATTTTAGATTCATTTGTATTTATTTGTCAAACTGTCATAGAATGACATTTCCACTTTAGAAACATCAATTCTTGCATGTTTTTGAAGGACAGCATGGTTTGTTTTGAATTCGTGTTGAGTTAGTGTGAAAAGTGCAGTATATGTTCATTTTGTGCTTTTCTCGCTCAAATAGCGTTAATTTGACCTGAAAATGACAGAATATGAGTATTTTAGATTCATTTGTATTTATTTGTCAAACTGTCATAGAATGACATTTCCACTTTAGAAACATCAATTCTTGCATGTTTTTGAAGGACAGCATGGTTTATTTTGAATTCGTGTTGAGTTAGTGTGAAAAGTGCAGTATATGTTCATTTTGTGCTTTTCTCGCTCAAATAGAGTTATTCCGACCTGAAAATGACAGAATATGAGTATTTTAGATTCATTTGTATTTATTTGTCAAACTGTCATAGAATGACATTTCCACTTTAGAAACATCAATTCTTGCATGTTTTTGAAGGACAGCATGGTTTATTTTGAATTCGTGTTGAGTTAGTGTGAAAAGTGCAGTACATGTTCATTTTGTGCTTTTCTCGCTCAAATAGCGTTATTCCGACCTGAAAATGACAGAATATGAGTATTTTAGATTCATTTGTATTTATTTGTCAAACTGTCATAGAATGACATTTCCACTTGAGAAACATCAATTCTTGCATGTTTTTGAAGGACAGCATGGTTTATTTTGAATTCGTGTTGAGTTAGTGTGAAAAGTGCAGTATATGTTCATTTTGTGCTTTTCTCGCTCAAATAGCGTTATTCCGACCTGAAAATGACAGAATATGAGTATTTTAGATTCATTTGTATTTATTTGTCAAACTGTCATAGAATGACATTTCCACTTTAGAAACATCAATTCTTGCATGTTTTTGAAGGACAGCATGGTTTATTTTGAATTCGTGTTGAGTTAGTGTGAAAAGTGCAGTATATGTTCATTTTGTGCTTTTCTCGCTCAAATAGCGTTATTCCGACCTGAAAATGACAGAATATGAGTATTTTAGATTCATTTGTATTTATTTGTCAAACTGTCATAGAATGACATTTCCACTTTAGAAACATCAATTCTTGCATGTTTTTGAAGGACAGCATGGTTTATTTTGAATTCGTGTTGAGTTAGTGTGAAAAGTGCAGTATATGTTCATTTTGTGCTTTTCTCGCTCAAATAGCGTTATTCCGACCTGAAAATGACAGAATATGAGTATTTTAGATTCATTTGTATTTATTTGTCAAACTGTCATAGAATGACATTTCCACTTTAGAAACATCAATTCTTGCATGTTTTTGAAGGACAGCATGGTTTATTTTGAATTCGTGTTGAGTTAGTGTGAAAAGTGCAGTATATGTTCATTTTGTGCTTTTCTCGCTCAAATAGCGTTATTCGGACCTGAAAATGACAGAATATGAGTATTTTAGATTCATTTGTATTTATTTGTCAAACTGTCATAGAATGACATTTCCACTTGAGAAACATCAATTCTTGCATGTTTTTGAAGGACAGCATGGTTTATTTTGAATTCGTGTTGAGTTAGTGTGAAAAGTGCAGTATATGTTCATTTTGTGCTTTTCTCGCTCAAATAGCGTTATTCCGACCTGAAAATGACAGAATATGAGTATTTTAGATTCATTTGTATTTATTTGTCAAACTGTCATAGAATGACATTTCCACTTTAGAAACATCAATTCTTGCATGTTTTTGAAGGACAGCATGGTTTATTTTGAATTCGTGTTGAGTTAGTGTGAAAAGTGCAGTATATGTTCATTTTGTGCTTTTCTCGCTCAAATAGCGTTATTCCGACCTGAAAATGACAGAATATGAGTATTTTAGATTCATTTGTATTTATTTGTCAAACTGTCATAGAATGACATTTCCACTTTAGAAACATCAATTCTTGCATGTTTTTGAAGGACAGCATGGTTTATTTTGAATTCGTGTTGAGTTAGTGTGAAAAGTGCAGTATATGTTCATTTTGTGCTTTTCTCGCTCAAATAGCGTTATTCCGACCTGAAAATGACAGAATATGAGTATTTTAGATTCATTTGTATTTATTTGTCAAACTGTCATAGAATGACATTTCCACTTGAGAAACATCAATTCTTGCATGTTTTTGAAGGACAGCATGGTTTATTTTGAATTCGTGTTGAGTTAGTGTGAAAAGTGCAGTATATGTTCATTTTGTGCTTTTCTCGCTCAAATAGCGTTATTCCGACCTGAAAATGACAGAATATGAGTATTTTAGATTCATTTGTATTTATTTGTCAAACTGTCATAGAATGACATTTCCACTTTAGAAACATCAATTCTTGCATGTTTTTGAAGGACAGCATGGTTTATTTTGAATTCGTGTTGAGTTAGTGTGAAAAGTGCAGTATATGTTCATTTTGTGCTTTTCTCGCTCAAATAGCGTTATTCCGACCTGAAAATGACAGAATATGAGTATTTTAGATTCATTTGTATTTATTTGTCAAACTGTCATAGAATGACATTTCCACTTTAGAAACATCAATTCTTGCATGTTTTTGAAGGACAGCATGGTTTATTTTGAATTCGTGTTGAGTTAGTGTGAAAAGTGCAGTATATGTTCATTTTGTGCTTTTCTCGCTCAAATAGCGTTATTCCGACCTGAAAATGACAGAATATGAGTATTTTAGATTCATTTGTATTTATTTGTCAAACTGTCATAGAATGACATTTCCACTTGAGAAACATCAATTCTTGCATGTTTTTGAAGGACAGCATGGTTTATTTTGAATTCGTGTTGAGTTAGTGTGAAAAGTGCAGTATATGTTCATTTTGTGCTTTTCTCGCTCAAATAGCGTTATTCCGACCTGAAAATGACAGAATATGAGTATTTTAGATTCATTTGTATTTATTTGTCAAACTGTCATAGAATGACATTTCCACTTTAGAAACATCAATTCTTGCATGTTTTTGAAGGACAGCATGGTTTATTTTGAATTCGTGTTGAGTTAGTGTGAAAAGTGCAGTATATGTTCATTTTGTGCTTTTCTCGCTCAAATAGCGTTATTCCGACCTGAAAATGACAGAATATGAGTATTTTAGATTCATTTGTATTTATTTGTCAAACTGTCATAGAATGACATTTCCACTTTAGAAACATCAATTCTTGCATGTTTTTGAAGGACAGCATGGTTTATTTTGAATTCGTGTTGAGTTAGTGTGAAAAGTGCAGTATATGTTCATTTTGTGCTTTTCTCGCTCAAATAGCGTTATTCCGACCTGAAAATGACAGAATATGAGTATTTTAGATTCATTTGTATTTATTTGTCAAACTGTCATAGAATGACATTTCCACTTGAGAAACATCAATTCTTGCATGTTTTTGAAGGACAGCATGGTTTATTTTGAATTCGTGTTGAGTTAGTGTGAAAAGTGCAGTATATGTTCATTTTGTGCTTTTCTCGCTCAAATAGCGTTATTCCGACCTGAAAATGACAGAATATGAGTATTTTAGATTCATTTGTATTTATTTGTCAAACTGTCATAGAATGACATTTCCACTTTAGAAACATCAATTCTTGCATGTTTTTGAAGGACAGCATGGTTTATTTTGAATTCGTGTTGAGTTAGTGTGAAAAGTGCAGTATATGTTCATTTTGTGCTTTTCTCGCTCAAATAGCGTTATTCCGACCTGAAAATGACAGAATATGAGTATTTTAGATTCATTTGTATTTATTTGTCAAACTGTCATAGAATGACATTTCCACTTTAGAAACATCAATTCTTGCATGTTTTTGAAGGACAGCATGGTTTATTTTGAATTCGTGTTGAGTTAGTGTGAAAAGTGCAGTATATGTTCATTTTGTGCTTTTCTCGCTCAAATAGCGTTATTCCGACCTGAAAATGACAGAATATGAGTATTTTAGATTCATTTGTATTTATTTGTCAAACTGTCATAGAATGACATTTCCACTTTAGAAACATCAATTCTTGCATGTTTTTGAAGGACAGCATGGTTTATTTTGAATTCGTGTTGAGTTAGTGTGAAAAGTGCAGTATATGTTCATTTTGTGCTTTTCTCGCTCAAATAGCGTTATTCCGACCTGAAAATGACAGAATATGAGTATTTTAGATTCATTTGTATTTATTTGTCAAACTGTCATAGAATGACATTTCCACTTTAGAAACATCAATTCTTGCATGTTTTTGAAGGACAGCATGGTTTATTTTGAATTCGTGTTGAGTTAGTGTGAAAAGTGCAGTACATGTTCATTTTGTGCTTTTCTCGCTCAAATAGCGTTATTCCGACCTGAAAATGACAGAATATGAGTATTTTAGATTCATTTGTATTTATTTGTCAAACTGTCATAGAATGACATTTCCACTTTAGAAACATCAATTCTTGCATGTTTTTGAAGGACAGCATCGTGTATTTTGAATTCGTGTTGAGTTAGTGTGAAAAGTGCAGTATATGTTCATTTTGTGCTTTTCTCGCTCAAATAGCGTTATTCCGACCTGAAAATGACAGAATATGAGTATTTTAGATTCATTTGTATTTATTTGTCAAACTGTCATAGAATGACATTTCCACTTTAGAAACATCAATTCTTGCATGTTTTTGAAGGACAGCATGGTTTATTTTGAATTCGTGTTGAGTTAGTGTGAAAAGTGCAGTATATGTTCATTTTGTGCTTTTCTCGCTCAAATAGCGTTATTCCGACCTGAAAATGACAGAATATGAGTATTTTAGATTCATTTGTATTTATTTGTCAAACTGTCATAGAATGACATTTCCACTTTAGAAACATCAATTCTTGCATGTTTTTGAAGGACAGCATGGTTTATTTTGAATTCGTGTTGAGTTAGTGTGAAAAGTGCAGTATATGTTCATTTTGTGCTTTTCTCGCTCAAATAGCGTTATTCCGACCTGAAAATGACAGAATATGAGTATTTTAGATTCATTTGTATTTATTTGTCAAACTGTCATAGAATGACATTTCCACTTTAGAAACATCAATTCTTGCATGTTTTTGAAGGACAGCATGGTTTATTTTGAATTCGTGTTGAGTTAGTGTGAAAAGTGCAGTATATGTTCATTTTGTGCTTTTCTCGCTCAAATAGCGTTATTCCGACCTGAAAATGACAGAATATGAGTATTTTAGATTCATTTGTATTTATTTGTCAAACTGTCATAGAATGACATTTCCACTTTAGAAACATCAATTCTTGCATGTTTTTGAAGGACAGCATGGTTTATTTTGAATTCGTGTTGAGTTAGTGTGAAAAGTGCAGTATATGTTCATTTTGTGCTTTTCTCGCTCAAATAGCGTTATTCCGACCTGAAAATGACAGAATATGAGTATTTTAGATTCATTTGTATTTATTTGTCAAACTGTCATAGAATGACATTTCCACTTTAGAAACATCAATTCTTGCATGTTTTTGAAGGACAGCATGGTTTATTTTGAATTCGTGTTGAGTTAGTGTGAAAAGTGCAGTACATGTTCATTTTGTGCTTTTCTCGCTCAAATAGCGTTATTCCGACCTGAAAATGACAGAATATGAGTATTTTAGATTCATTTGTATTTATTTGTCAAACTGTCATAGAATGACATTTCCACTTTAGAAACATCAATTCTTGCATGTTTTTGAAGGACAGCATGGTGTATTTTGAATTCGTGTTGAGTTAGTGTGAAAAGTGCAGTATATGTTCATTTTGTGCTTTTCTCGCTCAAATAGCGTTATTTTGACCTGAAAATGACAGAATATGAGTATTTTAGATTCATTTGTATTTATTTGTCAAACTGTCATAGAATGACATTTCCACTTTAGAAACATCAATTCTTGCATGTTTTTGAAGGACAGCATGGTTTATTTTGAATTCGTGTTGAGTTAGTGTGAAAAGTGCAGTATATGTTCATTTTGTGCTTTTCTCGCTCAAATAGCGTTATTCCGACCTGAAAATGACAGAATATGAGTATTTTAGATTCATTTGTATTTATTTGTCAAACTGTCATAGAATGACATTTCCACTTGAGAAACATCAATTCTTGCATGTTTTTGAAGGACAGCATGGTTTATTTTGAATTCGTGTTGAGTTAGTGTGAAAAGTGCAGTATATGTTCATTTTGTGCTTTTCTCGCTCAAATAGCGTTATTCCGACCTGAAAATGACAGAATATGAGTATTTTAGATTCATTTGTATTTATTTGTCAAACTGTCATAGAATGACATTTCCACTTTAGAAACATCAATTCTTGCATGTTTTTGAAGGACAGCATGGTTTGTTTTGAATTCGTGTTGAGTTAGTGTGAAAAGTGCAGTATATGTTCATTTTGTGCTTTTCTCGCTCAAATAGCGTTAATTTGACCTGAAAATGACAGAATATGAGTATTTTAGATTCATTTGTATTTATTTGTCAAACTGTCATAGAATGACATTTCCACTTTAGAAACATCAATTCTTGCATGTTTTTGAAGGACAGCATGGTTTATTTTGAATTCGTGTTGAGTTAGTGTGAAAAGTGCAGTATATGTTCATTTTGTGCTTTTCTCGCTCAAATAGAGTTATTCCGACCTGAAAATGACAGAATATGAGTATTTTAGATTCATTTGTATTTATTTGTCAAACTGTCATAGAATGACATTTCCACTTTAGAAACATCAATTCTTGCATGTTTTTGAAGGACAGCATGGTTTATTTTGAATTCGTGTTGAGTTAGTGTGAAAAGTGCAGTACATGTTCATTTTGTGCTTTTCTCGCTCAAATAGCGTTATTCCGACCTGAAAATGACAGAATATGAGTATTTTAGATTCATTTGTATTTATTTGTCAAACTGTCATAGAATGACATTTCCACTTGAGAAACATCAATTCTTGCATGTTTTTGAAGGACAGCATGGTTTATTTTGAATTCGTGTTGAGTTAGTGTGAAAAGTGCAGTATATGTTCATTTTGTGCTTTTCTCGCTCAAATAGCGTTATTCCGACCTGAAAATGACAGAATATGAGTATTTTAGATTCATTTGTATTTATTTGTCAAACTGTCATAGAATGACATTTCCACTTTAGAAACATCAATTCTTGCATGTTTTTGAAGGACAGCATGGTTTATTTTGAATTCGTGTTGAGTTAGTGTGAAAAGTGCAGTATATGTTCATTTTGTGCTTTTCTCGCTCAAATAGCGTTATTCCGACCTGAAAATGACAGAATATGAGTATTTTAGATTCATTTGTATTTATTTGTCAAACTGTCATAGAATGACATTTCCACTTTAGAAACATCAATTCTTGCATGTTTTTGAAGGACAGCATGGTTTATTTTGAATTCGTGTTGAGTTAGTGTGAAAAGTGCAGTATATGTTCATTTTGTGCTTTTCTCGCTCAAATAGCGTTATTCCGACCTGAAAATGACAGAATATGAGTATTTTAGATTCATTTGTATTTATTTGTCAAACTGTCATAGAATGACATTTCCACTTTAGAAACATCAATTCTTGCATGTTTTTGAAGGACAGCATGGTTTATTTTGAATTCGTGTTGAGTTAGTGTGAAAAGTGCAGTATATGTTCATTTTGTGCTTTTCTCGCTCAAATAGCGTTATTCGGACCTGAAAATGACAGAATATGAGTATTTTAGATTCATTTGTATTTATTTGTCAAACTGTCATAGAATGACATTTCCACTTGAGAAACATCAATTCTTGCATGTTTTTGAAGGACAGCATGGTTTATTTTGAATTCGTGTTGAGTTAGTGTGAAAAGTGCAGTATATGTTCATTTTGTGCTTTTCTCGCTCAAATAGCGTTATTCCGACCTGAAAATGACAGAATATGAGTATTTTAGATTCATTTGTATTTATTTGTCAAACTGTCATAGAATGACATTTCCACTTTAGAAACATCAATTCTTGCATGTTTTTGAAGGACAGCATGGTTTATTTTGAATTCGTGTTGAGTTAGTGTGAAAAGTGCAGTATATGTTCATTTTGTGCTTTTCTCGCTCAAATAGCGTTATTCCGACCTGAAAATGACAGAATATGAGTATTTTAGATTCATTTGTATTTATTTGTCAAACTGTCATAGAATGACATTTCCACTTTAGAAACATCAATTCTTGCATGTTTTTGAAGGACAGCATGGTTTATTTTGAATTCGTGTTGAGTTAGTGTGAAAAGTGCAGTATATGTTCATTTTGTGCTTTTCTCGCTCAAATAGCGTTATTCCGACCTGAAAATGACAGAATATGAGTATTTTAGATTCATTTGTATTTATTTGTCAAACTGTCATAGAATGACATTTCCACTTGAGAAACATCAATTCTTGCATGTTTTTGAAGGACAGCATGGTTTATTTTGAATTCGTGTTGAGTTAGTGTGAAAAGTGCAGTATATGTTCATTTTGTGCTTTTCTCGCTCAAATAGCGTTATTCCGACCTGAAAATGACAGAATATGAGTATTTTAGATTCATTTGTATTTATTTGTCAAACTGTCATAGAATGACATTTCCACTTTAGAAACATCAATTCTTGCATGTTTTTGAAGGACAGCATGGTTTATTTTGAATTCGTGTTGAGTTAGTGTGAAAAGTGCAGTATATGTTCATTTTGTGCTTTTCTCGCTCAAATAGCGTTATTCCGACCTGAAAATGACAGAATATGAGTATTTTAGATTCATTTGTATTTATTTGTCAAACTGTCATAGAATGACATTTCCACTTTAGAAACATCAATTCTTGCATGTTTTTGAAGGACAGCATGGTTTATTTTGAATTCGTGTTGAGTTAGTGTGAAAAGTGCAGTATATGTTCATTTTGTGCTTTTCTCGCTCAAATAGCGTTATTCCGACCTGAAAATGACAGAATATGAGTATTTTAGATTCATTTGTATTTATTTGTCAAACTGTCATAGAATGACATTTCCACTTGAGAAACATCAATTCTTGCATGTTTTTGAAGGACAGCATGGTTTATTTTGAATTCGTGTTGAGTTAGTGTGAAAAGTGCAGTATATGTTCATTTTGTGCTTTTCTCGCTCAAATAGCGTTATTCCGACCTGAAAATGACAGAATATGAGTATTTTAGATTCATTTGTATTTATTTGTCAAACTGTCATAGAATGACATTTCCACTTTAGAAACATCAATTCTTGCATGTTTTTGAAGGACAGCATGGTTTATTTTGAATTCGTGTTGAGTTAGTGTGAAAAGTGCAGTATATGTTCATTTTGTGCTTTTCTCGCTCAAATAGCGTTATTCCGACCTGAAAATGACAGAATATGAGTATTTTAGATTCATTTGTATTTATTTGTCAAACTGTCATAGAATGACATTTCCACTTTAGAAACATCAATTCTTGCATGTTTTTGAAGGACAGCATGGTTTATTTTGAATTCGTGTTGAGTTAGTGTGAAAAGTGCAGTATATGTTCATTTTGTGCTTTTCTCGCTCAAATAGCGTTATTCCGACCTGAAAATGACAGAATATGAGTATTTTAGATTCATTTGTATTTATTTGTCAAACTGTCATAGAATGACATTTCCACTTGAGAAACATCAATTCTTGCATGTTTTTGAAGGACAGCATGGTTTATTTTGAATTCGTGTTGAGTTAGTGTGAAAAGTGCAGTATATGTTCATTTTGTGCTTTTCTCGCTCAAATAGCGTTATTCCGACCTGAAAATGACAGAATATGAGTATTTTAGATTCATTTGTATTTATTTGTCAAACTGTCATAGAATGACATTTCCACTTTAGAAACATCAATTCTTGCATGTTTTTGAAGGACAGCATGGTTTATTTTGAATTCGTGTTGAGTTAGTGTGAAAAGTGCAGTATATGTTCATTTTGTGCTTTTCTCGCTCAAATAGCGTTATTCCGACCTGAAAATGACAGAATATGAGTATTTTAGATTCATTTGTATTTATTTGTCAAACTGTCATAGAATGACATTTCCACTTTAGAAACATCAATTCTTGCATGTTTTTGAAGGACAGCATGGTTTATTTTGAATTCGTGTTGAGTTAGTGTGAAAAGTGCAGTATATGTTCATTTTGTGCTTTTCTCGCTCAAATAGCGTTATTCCGACCTGAAAATGACAGAATATGAGTATTTTAGATTCATTTGTATTTATTTGTCAAACTGTCATAGAATGACATTTCCACTTTAGAAACATCAATTCTTGCATGTTTTTGAAGGACAGCATGGTTTATTTTGAATTCGTGTTGAGTTAGTGTGAAAAGTGCAGTATATGTTCATTTTGTGCTTTTCTCGCTCAAATAGCGTTATTCCGACCTGAAAATGACAGAATATGAGTATTTTAGATTCATTTGTATTTATTTGTCAAACTGTCATAGAATGACATTTCCACTTTAGAAACATCAATTCTTGCATGTTTTTGAAGGACAGCATGGTTTATTTTGAATTCGTGTTGAGTTAGTGTGAAAAGTGCAGTACATGTTCATTTTGTGCTTTTCTCGCTCAAATAGCGTTATTCCGACCTGAAAATGACAGAATATGAGTATTTTAGATTCATTTGTATTTATTTGTCAAACTGTCATAGAATGACATTTCCACTTTAGAAACATCAATTCTTGCATGTTTTTGAAGGACAGCATCGTGTATTTTGAATTCGTGTTGAGTTAGTGTGAAAAGTGCAGTATATGTTCATTTTGTGCTTTTCTCGCTCAAATAGCGTTATTCCGACCTGAAAATGACAGAATATGAGTATTTTAGATTCATTTGTATTTATTTGTCAAACTGTCATAGAATGACATTTCCACTTTAGAAACATCAATTCTTGCATGTTTTTGAAGGACAGCATGGTTTATTTTGAATTCGTGTTGAGTTAGTGTGAAAAGTGCAGTATATGTTCATTTTGTGCTTTTCTCGCTCAAATAGCGTTATTCCGACCTGAAAATGACAGAATATGAGTATTTTAGATTCATTTGTATTTATTTGTCAAACTGTCATAGAATGACATTTCCACTTTAGAAACATCAATTCTTGCATGTTTTTGAAGGACAGCATGGTTTATTTTGAATTCGTGTTGAGTTAGTGTGAAAAGTGCAGTATATGTTCATTTTGTGCTTTTCTCGCTCAAATAGCGTTATTCCGACCTGAAAATGACAGAATATGAGTATTTTAGATTCATTTGTATTTATTTGTCAAACTGTCATAGAATGACATTTCCACTTTAGAAACATCAATTCTTGCATGTTTTTGAAGGACAGCATGGTTTATTTTGAATTCGTGTTGAGTTAGTGTGAAAAGTGCAGTATATGTTCATTTTGTGCTTTTCTCGCTCAAATAGCGTTATTCCGACCTGAAAATGACAGAATATGAGTATTTTAGATTCATTTGTATTTATTTGTCAAACTGTCATAGAATGACATTTCCACTTTAGAAACATCAATTCTTGCATGTTTTTGAAGGACAGCATGGTTTATTTTGAATTCGTGTTGAGTTAGTGTGAAAAGTGCAGTATATGTTCATTTTGTGCTTTTCTCGCTCAAATAGCGTTATTCCGACCTGAAAATGACAGAATATGAGTATTTTAGATTCATTTGTATTTATTTGTCAAACTGTCATAGAATGACATTTCCACTTTAGAAACATCAATTCTTGCATGTTTTTGAAGGACAGCATGGTTTATTTTGAATTCGTGTTGAGTTAGTGTGAAAAGTGCAGTACATGTTCATTTTGTGCTTTTCTCGCTCAAATAGCGTTATTCCGACCTGAAAATGACAGAATATGAGTATTTTAGATTCATTTGTATTTATTTGTCAAACTGTCATAGAATGACATTTCCACTTTAGAAACATCAATTCTTGCATGTTTTTGAAGGACAGCATGGTGTATTTTGAATTCGTGTTGAGTTAGTGTGAAAAGTGCAGTATATGTTCATTTTGTGCTTTTCTCGCTCAAATAGCGTTATTCCGACCTGAAAATGACAGAATATGAGTATTTTAGATTCATTTGTATTTATTTGTCAAACTGTCATAGAATGACATTTCCACTTTAGAAACATCAATTCTTGCATGTTTTTGAAGGACAGCATGGTTTATTTTGAATTCGTGTTGAGTTAGTGTGAAAAGTGCAGTATATGTTCATTTTGTGCTTTTCTCGCTCAAATAGCGTTATTCCGACCTGAAAATGACAGAATATGAGTATTTTAGATTCATTTGTATTTATTTGTCAAACTGTCATAGAATGACATTTCCACTTTAGAAACATCAATTCTTGCATGTTTTTGAAGGACAGCATGGTTTATTTTGAATTCGTGTTGAGTTAGTGTGAAAAGTGCAGTATATGTTCATTTTGTGCTTTTCTCGCTCAAATAGCGTTATTCCGACCTGAAAATGACAGAATATGAGTATTTTAGATTGATTTGTATTTATTTGTCAAACTGTCATAGAATGACATTTCCACTTTAGAAACATCAATTCTTGCATGTTTTTGAAGGACAGCATGGTTTATTTTGAATTCGTGTTGAGTTAGTGTGAAAAGTGCAGTATATGTTCATTTTGTGCTTTTCTCGCTCAAATAGCGTTATTCCGACCTGAAAATGACAGAATATGAGTATTTTAGATTCATTTGTATTTATTTGTCAAACTGTCATAGAATGACATTTCCACTTGAGAAACATCAATTCTTGCATGTTTTTGAAGGACAGCATGGTTTATTTTGAATTCGTGTTGAGTTAGTGTGAAAAGTGCAGTATATGTTCATTTTGTGCTTTTCTCGCTCAAATAGCGTTATTTTGACCTGAAAATGACAGAATATGAGTATTTTAGATTCATTTGTATTTATTTGTCAAACTGTCATAGAATGACATTTCCACTTTAGAAACATCAATTCTTGCATGTTTTTGAAGGACAGCATGGTTTATTTTGAATTCGTGTCGAGTTAGTGTGAAAAGTGCAGTATATGTTCATTTTGTGCTTTTCTCGCTGAAATAGCGTTATTTTGACCTGAAAATGACGGAATATGAGTATTTTAGATTCATTTGTATTTATTTGTCAAACTGTCATAGAATGACATTTCCACTTTAGAAACATCAATTCTTGCATGTTTTTGAAGGACAGCATGGTTTGTTTTGAATTCGTGTTGAGTTAGTGTGAAAAGTGCAGTATATGTTCATTTTGTGCTTTTCTCGCTCAAATAGCGTTATTTTGACCTGAAAATGACAGAATATGAGTATTTTAGATTCATTTGTATTTATTTGTCAAACTGTCATAGAATGACATTTCCACTTTAGAAACATCAATTCTTGCATGCTTTTGAAGGACAGCATGGTTTATTTTGAATTCGTGTTGAGTTAGTGTGAAAAGTGCAGTATATGTTCATTTTGTGCTTTTCTCGCTCAAATAGCGTTATTCCGACCTGAAAATGACAGAATATGAGTATTTTAGATTCATTTGTATTTATTTGTCAAACTGTCATAGAATGACATTTCCACTTTAGAAACATCAATTCTTGCATGTTTTTGAAGGACAGCATGGTTTATTTTGAATTCGTGTTGAGTTAGTGTGAAAAGTGCAGTATATGTTCATTTTGTGCTTTTCTCGCTCAAATAGCGTTATTCCGACCTGAAAATGACAGAATATGAGTATTTTAGATTCATTTGTATTTATTTGTCAAACTGTCATAGAATGACATTTCCACTTTAGAAACATCAATTCTTGCATGTTTTTGAAGGACAGCATGGTTTATTTTGAATTCGTGTTGAGTTAGTGTGAAAAGTGCAGTATATGTTCATTTTGTGCTTTTCTCGCTCAAATAGCGTTATTCCGACCTGAAAATGACAGAATATGAGTATTTTAGATTCATTTGTATTTATTTGTCAAACTGTCATAGAATGACATTTCCACTTTAGAAACATCAATTCTTGCATGTTTTTGAAGGACAGCATGGTTTATTTTGAATTCGTGTTGAGTTAGTGTGAAAAGTGCAGTACATGTTCATTTTGTGCTTTTCTCGCTCAAATAGCGTTATTCCGACCTGAAAATGACAGAATATGAGTATTTTAGATTCATTTGTATTTATTTGTCAAACTGTCATAGAATGACATTTCCACTTTAGAAACATCAATTCTTGCATGTTTTTGAAGGACAGCATGGTGTATTTTGAATTCGTGTTGAGTTAGTGTGAAAAGTGCAGTATATGTTCATTTTGTGCTTTTCTCGCTCAAATAGCGTTATTCCGACCTGAAAATGACAGAATATGAGTATTTTAGATTCATTTGTATTTATTTGTCAAACTGTCATAGAATGACATTTCCACTTTAGAAACATCAATTCTTGCATGTTTTTGAAGGACAGCATGGTTTATTTTGAATTCGTGTTGAGTTAGTGTGAAAAGTGCAGTATATGTTCATTTTGTGCTTTTCTCGCTCAAATAGCGTTATTCCGACCTGAAAATGACAGAATATGAGTATTTTAGATTCATTTGTATTTATTTGTCAAACTGTCATAGAATGACATTTCCACTTTAGAAACATCAATTCTTGCATGTTTTTGAAGGACAGCATGGTTTATTTTGAATTCGTGTTGAGTTAGTGTGAAAAGTGCAGTATATGTTCATTTTGTGCTTTTCTCGCTCAAATAGCGTTATTCCGACCTGAAAATGACAGAATATGAGTATTTTAGATTGATTTGTATTTATTTGTCAAACTGTCATAGAATGACATTTCCACTTTAGAAACATCAATTCTTGCATGTTTTTGAAGGACAGCATGGTTTATTTTGAATTCGTGTTGAGTTAGTGTGAAAAGTGCAGTATATGTTCATTTTGTGCTTTTCTCGCTCAAATAGCGTTATTCCGACCTGAAAATGACAGAATATGAGTATTTTAGATTCATTTGTATTTATTTGTCAAACTGTCATAGAATGACATTTCCACTTGAGAAACATCAATTCTTGCATGTTTTTGAAGGACAGCATGGTTTATTTTGAATTCGTGTTGAGTTAGTGTGAAAAGTGCAGTATATGTTCATTTTGTGCTTTTCTCGCTCAAATAGCGTTATTTTGACCTGAAAATGACAGAATATGAGTATTTTAGATTCATTTGTATTTATTTGTCAAACTGTCATAGAATGACATTTCCACTTTAGAAACATCAATTCTTGCATGTTTTTGAAGGACAGCATGGTTTATTTTGAATTCGTGTCGAGTTAGTGTGAAAAGTGCAGTATATGTTCATTTTGTGCTTTTCTCGCTGAAATAGCGTTATTTTGACCTGAAAATGACGGAATATGAGTATTTTAGATTCATTTGTATTTATTTGTCAAACTGTCATAGAATGACATTTCCACTTTAGAAACATCAATTCTTGCATGTTTTTGAAGGACAGCATGGTTTGTTTTGAATTCGTGTTGAGTTAGTGTGAAAAGTGCAGTATATGTTCATTTTGTGCTTTTCTCGCTCAAATAGCGTTATTTTGACCTGAAAATGACAGAATATGAGTATTTTAGATTCATTTGTATTTATTTGTCAAACTGTCATAGAATGACATTTCCACTTTAGAAACATCAATTCTTGCATGCTTTTGAAGGACAGCATGGTTTATTTTGAATTCGTGTTGAGTTAGTGTGAAAAGTGCAGTATATGTTCATTTTGTGCTTTTCTCGCTCAAATAGCGTTATTCCGACCTGAAAATGACAGAATATGAGTATTTTAGATTCATTTGTATTTATTTGTCAAACTGTCATAGAATGACATTTCCACTTTAGAAACATCAATTCTTGCATGTTTTTGAAGGACAGCATGGTTTATTTTGAATTCGTGTTGAGTTAGTGTGAAAAGTGCAGTATATGTTCATTTTGTGCTTTTCTCGCTCAAATAGCGTTATTCCGACCTGAAAATGACAGAATATGAGTATTTTAGATTGATTTGTATTTATTTGTCAAACTGTCATAGAATGACATTTCCACTTTAGAAACATCAATTCTTGCATGTTTTTGAAGGACAGCATGGTTTATTTTGAATTCGTGTTGAGTTAGTGTGAAAAGTGCAGTATATGTTCATTTTGTGCTTTTCTCGCTCAAATAGCGTTATTCCGACCTGAAAATGACAGAATATGAGTATTTTAGATTCATTTGTATTTATTTGTCAAACTGTCATAGAATGACATTTCCACTTGAGAAACATCAATTCTTGCATGTTTTTGAAGGACAGCATGGTTTATTTTGAATTCGTGTTGAGTTAGTGTGAAAAGTGCAGTATATGTTCATTTTGTGCTTTTCTCGCTCAAATAGCGTTATTTTGACCTGAAAATGACAGAATATGAGTATTTTAGATTCATTTGTATTTATTTGTCAAACTGTCATAGAATGACATTTCCACTTTAGAAACATCAATTCTTGCATGTTTTTGAAGGACAGCATGGTTTATTTTGAATTCGTGTCGAGTTAGTGTGAAAAGTGCAGTATATGTTCATTTTGTGCTTTTCTCGCTGAAATAGCGTTATTTTGACCTGAAAATGACGGAATATGAGTATTTTAGATTCATTTGTATTTATTTGTCAAACTGTCATAGAATGACATTTCCACTTTAGAAACATCAATTCTTGCATGTTTTTGAAGGACAGCATGGTTTGTTTTGAATTCGTGTTGAGTTAGTGTGAAAAGTGCAGTATATGTTCATTTTGTGCTTTTCTCGCTCAAATAGCGTTATTTTGACCTGAAAATGACAGAATATGAGTATTTTAGATTCATTTGTATTTATTTGTCAAACTGTCATAGAATGACATTTCCACTTTAGAAACATCAATTCTTGCATGCTTTTGAAGGACAGCATGGTTTATTTTGAATTCGTGTTGAGTTAGTGTGAAAAGTGCAGTATATGTTCATTTTGTGCTTTTCTCGCTCAAATAGCGTTATTCCGACCTGAAAATGACAGAATATGAGTATTTTAGATTCATTTGTATTTATTTGTCAAACTGTCATAGAATGACATTTCCACTTTAGAAACATCAATTCTTGCATGTTTTTGAAGGACAGCATGGTTTATTTTGAATTCGTGTTGAGTTAGTGTGAAAAGTGCAGTATATGTTCATTTTGTGCTTTTCTCGCTCAAATAGCGTTATTCCGACCTGAAAATGACAGAATATGAGTATTTTAGATTCATTTGTATTTATTTGTCAAACTGTCATAGAATGACATTTCCACTTTAGAAACATCAATTCTTGCATGTTTTTGAAGGACAGCATGGTTTATTTTGAATTCGTGTTGAGTTAGTGTGAAAAGTGCAGTATATGTTCATTTTGTGCTTTTCTCGCTCAAATAGCGTTATTCCGACCTGAAAATGACAGAATATGAGTATTTTAGATTCATTTGTATTTATTTGTCAAACTGTCATAGAATGACATTTCCACTTTAGAAACATCAATTCTTGCATGTTTTTGAAGGACAGCATGGTTTATTTTGAATTCGTGTTGAGTTAGTGTGAAAAGTGCAGTATATGTTCATTTTGTGCTTTTCTCGCTCAAATAGCGTTATTCCGACCTGAAAATGACAGAATATGAGTATTTTAGATTCATTTGTATTTATTTGTCAAACTGTCATAGAATGACATTTCCACTTTAGAAACATCAATTCTTGCATGTTTTTGAAGGACAGCATGGTTTATTTTGAATTCGTGTTGAGTTAGTGTGAAAAGTGCAGTATATGTTCATTTTGTGCTTTTCTCGCTCAAATAGCGTTATTCCGACCTGAAAATGACAGAATATGAGTATTTTAGATTCATTTGTATTTATTTGTCAAACTGTCATAGAATGACATTTCCACTTTAGAAACATCAATTCTTGCATGTTTTTGATGGACAGCATGGTTTATTTTGAATTCGTGTTGAGTTAGTGTGAAAAGTGCAGTACATGTTCATTTTGTGCTTTTCTCGCTCAAATAGCGTTATTCCGACCTGAAAATGACAGAATATGAGTATTTTAGATTCATTTGTATTTATTTGTCAAACTGTCATAGAATGACATTTCCACTTTAGAAACATCAATTCTTGCATGTTTTTGAAGGACAGCATGGTGTATTTTGAATTCGTGTTGAGTTAGTGTGAAAAGTGCAGTATATGTTCATTTTGTGCTTTTCTCGCTCAAATAGCGTTATTCCGACCTGAAAATGACAGAATATGAGTATTTTAGATTCATTTGTATTTATTTGTCAAACTGTCATAGAATGACATTTCCACTTGAGAAACATCAATTCTTGCATGTTTTTGAAGGACAGCATGGTTTATTTTGAATTCGTGTTGAGTTAGTGTGAAAAGTGCAGTATATGTTCATTTTGTGCTTTTCTCGCTCAAATAGCGTTATTCCGACCTGAAAATGACAGAATATGAGTATTTTAGATTCATTTGTATTTATTTGTCAAACTGTCATAGAATGACATTTCCACTTTAGAAACATCAATTCTTGCATGTTTTTGAAGGACAGCATGGTTTATTTTGAATTCGTGTTGAGTTAGTGTGAAAAGTGCAGTATATGTTCATTTTGTGCTTTTCTCGCTCAAATAGCGTTATTCCGACCTGAAAATGACAGAATATGAGTATTTTAGATTCATTTGTATTTATTTGTCAAACTGTCATAGAATGACATTTCCACTTGAGAAACATCAATTCTTGCATGTTTTTGAAGGACAGCATGGTTTATTTTGAATTCGTGTTGAGTTAGTGTGAAAAGTGCAGTATATGTTCATTTTGTGCTTTTCTCGCTCAAATAGCGTTATTCCGACCTGAAAATGACAGAATATGAGTATTTTAGATTCATTTGTATTTATTTGTCAAACTGTCATAGAATGACATTTCCACTTTAGAAACATCAATTCTTGCATGTTTTTGAAGGACAGCATGGTTTATTTTGAATTCGTGTTGAGTTAGTGTGAAAAGTGCAGTATATGTTCATTTTGTGCTTTTCTCGCTCAAATAGCGTTATTCCGACCTGAAAATGACAGAATATGAGTATTTTAGATTCATTTGTATTTATTTGTCAAACTGTCATAGAATGACATTTCCACTTTAGAAACATCAATTCTTGCATGTTTTTGAAGGACAGCATGGTTTATTTTGAATTCGTGTTGAGTTAGTGTGAAAAGTGCAGTATATGTTCATTTTGTGCTTTTCTCGCTCAAATAGCGTTATTCCGACCTGAAAATGACAGAATATGAGTATTTTAGATTCATTTGTATTTATTTGTCAAACTGTCATAGAATGACATTTCCACTTTAGAAACATCAATTCTTGCATGTTTTTGAAGGACAGCATGGTTTATTTTGAATTCGTGTTGAGTTAGTGTGAAAAGTGCAGTATATGTTCATTTTGTGCTTTTCTCGCTCAAATAGCGTTATTCCGACCTGAAAATGACAGAATATGAGTATTTTAGATTCATTTGTATTTATTTGTCAAACTGTCATAGAATGACATTTCCACTTTAGAAACATCAATTCTTGCATGTTTTTGAAGGACAGCATGGTTTATTTTGAATTCGTGTTGAGTTAGTGTGAAAAGTGCAGTATATGTTCATTTTGTGCTTTTCTCGCTCAAATAGCGTTATTCCGACCTGAAAATGACAGAATATGAGTATTTTAGATTCATTTGTATTTATTTGTCAAACTGTCATAGAATGACATTTCCACTTTAGAAACATCAATTCTTGCATGTTTTTGAAGGACAGCATGGTTTATTTTGAATTCGTGTTGAGTTAGTGTGAAAAGTGCAGTATATGTTCATTTTGTGCTTTTCTCGCTCAAATAGCGTTATTCGGACCTGAAAATGACAGAATATGAGTATTTTAGATTCATTTGTATTTATTTGTCAAACTGTCATAGAATGACATTTCCACTTTAGAAACATCAATTCTTGCATGTTTTTGAAGGACAGCATGGTTTATTTTGAATTCGTGTTGAGTTAGTGTGAAAAGTGCAGTATATGTTCATTTTGTGCTTTTCTCGCTCAAATAGCGTTATTCCGACCTGAAAATGACAGAATATGAGTATTTTAGATTCATTTGTATTTATTTGTCAAACTGTCATAGAATGACATTTCCACTTTAGAAACATCAATTCTTGCATGTTTTTGAAGGACAGCATGGTTTATTTTGAATTCGTGTTGAGTTAGTGTGAAAAGTGCAGTATATGTTCATTTTGTGCTTTTCTCGCTCAAATAGCGTTATTCCGACCTGAAAATGACAG
Organism: Chaetodon auriga; assembly: GCF_051107435.1. NCBI lineage: Eukaryota > Metazoa > Chordata > Actinopteri > Chaetodontiformes > Chaetodontidae > Chaetodon > Chaetodon auriga. The sequence continues at coordinate 21,035 of NW_027482055.1, read as the reverse complement.
AATATGAGTATTTTAGATTCATTTGTATTTATTTGTCAAACTGTCATAGAATGACATTTCCACTTTAGAAACATCAATTCTTGCATGTTTTTGAAGGACAGCATGGTTTATTTTGAATTCGTGTTGAGTTAGTGTGAAAAGTGCAGTATATGTTCATTTTGTGCTTTTCTCGCTCAAATAGCGTTATTCCGACCTGAAAATGACAGAATATGAGTATTTTAGATTCATTTGTATTTATTTGTCAAACTGTCATAGAATGACATTTCCACTTTAGAAACATCAATTCTTGCATGTTTTTGAAGGACAGCATGGTTTATTTTGAATTCGTGTTGAGTTAGTGTGAAAAGTGCAGTATATGTTCATTTTGTGCTTTTCTCGCTCAAATAGCGTTATTCCGACCTGAAAATGACAGAATATGAGTATTTTAGATTCATTTGTATTTATTTGTCAAACTGTCATAGAATGACATTTCCACTTTAGAAACATCAATTCTTGCATGTTTTTGAAGGACAGCATGGTTTATTTTGAATTCGTGTTGAGTTAGTGTGAAAAGTGCAGTATATGTTCATTTTGTGCTTTTCTCGCTCAAATAGCGTTATTCGGACCTGAAAATGACAGAATATGAGTATTTTAGATTCATTTGTATTTATTTGTCAAACTGTCATAGAATGACATTTCCACTTTAGAAACATCAATTCTTGCATGTTTTTGAAGGACAGCATGGTTTATTTTGAATTCGTGTTGAGTTAGTGTGAAAAGTGCAGTATATGTTCATTTTGTGCTTTTCTCGCTCAAATAGCGTTATTCCGACCTGAAAATGACAGAATATGAGTATTTTAGATTCATTTGTATTTATTTGTCAAACTGTCATAGAATGACATTTCCACTTTAGAAACATCAATTCTTGCATGTTTTTGAAGGACAGCATGGTTTATTTTGAATTCGTGTTGAGTTAGTGTGAAAAGTGCAGTATATGTTCATTTTGTGCTTTTCTCGCTCAAATAGCGTTATTCGGACCTGAAAATGACAGAATATGAGTATTTTAGATTCATTTGTATTTATTTGTCAAACTGTCATAGAATGACATTTCCACTTTAGAAACATCAATTCTTGCATGTTTTTGAAGGACAGCATGGTTTATTTTGAATTCGTGTTGAGTTAGTGTGAAAAGTGCAGTATATGTTCATTTTGTGCTTTTCTCGCTCAAATAGCGTTATTCCGACCTGAAAATGACAGAATATGAGTATTTTAGATTCATTTGTATTTATTTGTCAAACTGTCATAGAATGACATTTCCACTTTAGAAACATCAATTCTTGCATGTTTTTGAAGGACAGCATGGTTTATTTTGAATTCGTGTTGAGTTAGTGTGAAAAGTGCAGTATATGTTCATTTTGTGCTTTTCTCGCTCAAATAGCGTTATTCCGACCTGAAAATGACAGAATATGAGTATTTTAGATTCATTTGTATTTATTTGTCAAACTGTCATAGAATGACATTTCCACTTTAGAAACATCAATTCTTGCATGTTTTTGAAGGACAGCATGGTTTGTTTTGAATTCGTGTTGAGTTAGTGTGAAAAGTGCAGTATATGTTCATTTTGTGCTTTTCTCGCTCAAATAGCGTTATTTTGACCTGAAAATGACAGAATATGAGTATTTTAGATTCATTTGTATTTATTTGTCAAACTGTCATAGAATGACATTTCCACTTTAGAAACATCAATTCTTGCATGCTTTTGAAGGACAGCATGGTTTATTTTGAATTCGTGTTGAGTTAGTGTGAAAAGTGCAGTATATGTTCATTTTGTGCTTTTCTCGCTCAAATAGCGTTATTCCGACCTGAAAATGACAGAATATGAGTATTTTAGATTCATTTGTATTTATTTGTCAAACTGTCATAGAATGACATTTCCACTTTAGAAACATCAATTCTTGCATGTTTTTGAAGGACAGCATGGTTTATTTTGAATTCGTGTTGAGTTAGTGTGAAAAGTGCAGTATATGTTCATTTTGTGCTTTTCTCGCTCAAATAGCGTTATTCGGACCTGAAAATGACAGAATATGAGTATTTTAGATTCATTTGTATTTATTTGTCAAACTGTCATAGAATGACATTTCCACTTTAGAAACATCAATTCTTGCATGTTTTTGAAGGACAGCATGGTTTATTTTGAATTCGTGTTGAGTTAGTGTGAAAAGTGCAGTATATGTTCATTTTGTGCTTTTCTCGCTCAAATAGCGTTATTCCGACCTGAAAATGACAGAATATGAGTATTTTAGATTCATTTGTATTTATTTGTCAAACTGTCATAGAATGACATTTCCACTTTAGAAACATCAATTCTTGCATGTTTTTGAAGGACAGCATGGTTTATTTTGAATTCGTGTTGAGTTAGTGTGAAAAGTGCAGTATATGTTCATTTTGTGCTTTTCTCGCTCAAATAGCGTTAATTTGACCTGAAAATGACAGAATATGAGTATTTTAGATTCATTTGTATTTATTTGTCAAACTGTCATAGAATGACATTTCCACTTTAGAAACATCAATTCTTGCATGCTTTTGAAGGACAGCATGGTTTATTTTGAATTCGTGTTGAGTTAGTGTGAAAAGTGCAGTATATGTTCATTTTGTGCTTTTCTCGCTCAAATAGCGTTAATTTGACCTGAAAATGACAGAATATGAGTATTTTAGATTCATTTGTATTTATTTGTCAAACTGTCATAGAATGACATTTCCACTTTAGAAACATCAATTCTTGCATGTTTTTGAAGGACAGCATGGTTTATTTTGAATTCGTGTTGAGTTCGTGTGAAAAGTGCAGTATATGTTCATTTTGTGCTTTTCTCGCTCAAATAGCGTTATTCCGACCTGAAAATGACAGAATATGAGTATTTTAGATTCATTTGTATTTATTTGTCAAACTGTCATAGAATGACATTTCCACTTGAGAAACATCAATTCTTGCATGTTTTTGAAGGACAGCATGGTTTATTTTGAATTCGTGTTGAGTTAGTGTGAAAAGTGCAGTATATGTTCATTTTGTGCTTTTCTCGCTCAAATAGCGTTATTCCGACCTGAAAATGACAGAATATGAGTATTTTAGATTCATTTGTATTTATTTGTCAAACTGTCATAGAATGACATTTCCACTTTAGAAACATCAATTCTTGCATGTTTTTGAAGGACAGCATGGTTTGTTTTGAATTCGTGTTGAGTTAGTGTGAAAAGTGCAGTATATGTTCATTTTGTGCTTTTCTCGCTCAAATAGCGTTAATTTGACCTGAAAATGACAGAATATGAGTATTTTAGATTCATTTGTATTTATTTGTCAAACTGTCATAGAATGACATTTCCACTTTAGAAACATCAATTCTTGCATGTTTTTGAAGGACAGCATGGTTTATTTTGAATTCGTGTTGAGTTAGTGTGAAAAGTGCAGTATATGTTCATTTTGTGCTTTTCTCGCTCAAATAGCGTTATTCCGACCTGAAAATGACAGAATATGAGTATTTTAGATTCATTTGTATTTATTTGTCAAACTGTCATAGAATGACATTTCCACTTTAGAAACATCAATTCTTGCATGTTTTTGAAGGACAGCATGGTTTATTTTGAATTCGTGTTGAGTTAGTGTGAAAAGTGCAGTATATGTTCATTTTGTGCTTTTCTCGCTCAAATAGCGTTATTCGGACCTGAAAATGACAGAATATGAGTATTTTAGATTCATTTGTATTTATTTGTCAAACTGTCATAGAATGACATTTCCACTTTAGAAACATCAATTCTTGCATGTTTTTGAAGGACAGCATGGTTTATTTTGAATTCGTGTTGAGTTAGTGTGAAAAGTGCAGTATATGTTCATTTTGTGCTTTTCTCGCTCAAATAGCGTTATTCCGACCTGAAAATGACAGAATATGAGTATTTTAGATTCATTTGTATTTATTTGTCAAACTGTCATAGAATGACATTTCCACTTTAGAAACATCAATTCTTGCATGTTTTTGAAGGACAGCATGGTTTATTTTGAATTCGTGTTGAGTTAGTGTGAAAAGTGCAGTATATGTTCATTTTGTGCTTTTCTCGCTCAAATAGCGTTATTCCGACCTGAAAATGACAGAATATGAGTATTTTAGATTCATTTGTATTTATTTGTCAAACTGTCATAGAATGACATTTCCACTTTAGAAACATCAATTCTTGCATGTTTTTGAAGGACAGCATGGTTTGTTTTGAATTCGTGTTGAGTTAGTGTGAAAAGTGCAGTATATGTTCATTTTGTGCTTTTCTCGCTCAAATAGCGTTATTTTGACCTGAAAATGACAGAATATGAGTATTTTAGATTCATTTGTATTTATTTGTCAAACTGTCATAGAATGACATTTCCACTTTAGAAACATCAATTCTTGCATGCTTTTGAAGGACAGCATGGTTTATTTTGAATTCGTGTTGAGTTAGTGTGAAAAGTGCAGTATATGTTCATTTTGTGCTTTTCTCGCTCAAATAGCGTTATTCCGACCTGAAAATGACAGAATATGAGTATTTTAGATTCATTTGTATTTATTTGTCAAACTGTCATAGAATGACATTTCCACTTTAGAAACATCAATTCTTGCATGTTTTTGAAGGACAGCATGGTTTATTTTGAATTCGTGTTGAGTTAGTGTGAAAAGTGCAGTATATGTTCATTTTGTGCTTTTCTCGCTCAAATAGCGTTATTCGGACCTGAAAATGACAGAATATGAGTATTTTAGATTCATTTGTATTTATTTGTCAAACTGTCATAGAATGACATTTCCACTTTAGAAACATCAATTCTTGCATGTTTTTGAAGGACAGCATGGTTTATTTTGAATTCGTGTTGAGTTAGTGTGAAAAGTGCAGTATATGTTCATTTTGTGCTTTTCTCGCTCAAATAGCGTTATTCCGACCTGAAAATGACAGAATATGAGTATTTTAGATTCATTTGTATTTATTTGTCAAACTGTCATAGAATGACATTTCCACTTTAGAAACATCAATTCTTGCATGTTTTTGAAGGACAGCATGGTTTATTTTGAATTCGTGTTGAGTTAGTGTGAAAAGTGCAGTATATGTTCATTTTGTGCTTTTCTCGCTCAAATAGCGTTAATTTGACCTGAAAATGACAGAATATGAGTATTTTAGATTCATTTGTATTTATTTGTCAAACTGTCATAGAATGACATTTCCACTTTAGAAACATCAATTCTTGCATGCTTTTGAAGGACAGCATGGTTTATTTTGAATTCGTGTTGAGTTAGTGTGAAAAGTGCAGTATATGTTCATTTTGTGCTTTTCTCGCTCAAATAGCGTTAATTTGACCTGAAAATGACAGAATATGAGTATTTTAGATTCATTTGTATTTATTTGTCAAACTGTCATAGAATGACATTTCCACTTTAGAAACATCAATTCTTGCATGTTTTTGAAGGACAGCATGGTTTATTTTGAATTCGTGTTGAGTTCGTGTGAAAAGTGCAGTATATGTTCATTTTGTGCTTTTCTCGCTCAAATAGCGTTATTCCGACCTGAAAATGACAGAATATGAGTATTTTAGATTCATTTGTATTTATTTGTCAAACTGTCATAGAATGACATTTCCACTTGAGAAACATCAATTCTTGCATGTTTTTGAAGGACAGCATGGTTTATTTTGAATTCGTGTTGAGTTAGTGTGAAAAGTGCAGTATATGTTCATTTTGTGCTTTTCTCGCTCAAATAGCGTTATTCCGACCTGAAAATGACAGAATATGAGTATTTTAGATTCATTTGTATTTATTTGTCAAACTGTCATAGAATGACATTTCCACTTTAGAAACATCAATTCTTGCATGTTTTTGAAGGACAGCATGGTTTGTTTTGAATTCGTGTTGAGTTAGTGTGAAAAGTGCAGTATATGTTCATTTTGTGCTTTTCTCGCTCAAATAGCGTTAATTTGACCTGAAAATGACAGAATATGAGTATTTTAGATTCATTTGTATTTATTTGTCAAACTGTCATAGAATGACATTTCCACTTTAGAAACATCAATTCTTGCATGCTTTTGAAGGACAGCATGGTTTATTTTGAATTCGTGTTGAGTTAGTGTGAAAAGTGCAGTATATGTTCATTTTGTGCTTTTCTCGCTCAAATAGCGTTATTCGGACCTGAAAATGACAGAATATGAGTATTTTAGATTCATTTGTATTTATTTGTCAAACTGTCATAGAATGACATTTCCACTTTAGAAACATCAATTCTTGCATGTTTTTGAAGGACAGCATGGTTTATTTTGAATTCGTGTTGAGTTAGTGTGAAAAGTGCAGTACATGTTCATTTTGTGCTTTTCTCGCTCAAATAGCGTTATTCCGACCTGAAAATGACAGAATATGAGTATTTTAGATTCATTTGTATTTATTTGTCAAACTGTCATAGAATGACATTTCCACTTTAGAAACATCAATTCTTGCATGTTTTTGAAGGACAGCATGGTTTATTTTGAATTCGTGTTGAGTTAGTGTGAAAAGTGCAGTATATGTTCATTTTGTGCTTTTCTCGCTCAAATAGCGTTATTCCGACCTGAAAATGACAGAATATGAGTATTTTAGATTCATTTGTATTTATTTGTCAAACTGTCATAGAATGACATTTCCACTTTAGAAACATCAATTCTTGCATGTTTTTGAAGGACAGCATGGTTTGTTTTGAATTCGTGTTGAGTTAGTGTGAAAAGTGCAGTATATGTTCATTTTGTGCTTTTCTCGCTCAAATAGCGTTATTTTGACCTGAAAATGACAGAATATGAGTATTTTAGATTCATTTGTATTTATTTGTCAAACTGTCATAGAATGACATTTCCACTTTAGAAACATCAATTCTTGCATGCTTTTGAAGGACAGCATGGTTTATTTTGAATTCGTGTTGAGTTAGTGTGAAAAGTGCAGTATATGTTCATTTTGTGCTTTTCTCGCTCAAATAGCGTTATTCGGACCTGAAAATGACAGAATATGAGTATTTTAGATTCATTTGTATTTATTTGTCAAACTGTCATAGAATGACATTTCCACTTTAGAAACATCAATTCTTGCATGTTTTTGAAGGACAGCATGGTTTATTTTGAATTCGTGTTGAGTTAGTGTGAAAAGTGCAGTATATGTTCATTTTGTGCTTTTCTCGCTCAAATAGCGTTATTCCGACCTGAAAATGACAGAATATGAGTATTTTAGATTCATTTGTATTTATTTGTCAAACTGTCATAGAATGACATTTCCACTTTAGAAACATCAATTCTTGCATGTTTTTGAAGGACAGCATGGTTTATTTTGAATTCGTGTTGAGTTAGTGTGAAAAGTGCAGTATATGTTCATTTTGTGCTTTTCTCGCTCAAATAGCGTTATTCCGACCTGAAAATGACAGAATATGAGTATTTTAGATTCATTTGTATTTATTTGTCAAACTGTCATAGAATGACATTTCCACTTTAGAAACATCAATTCTTGCATGTTTTTGAAGGACAGCATGGTTTATTTTGAATTCGTGTTGAGTTAGTGTGAAAAGTGCAGTATATGTTCATTTTGTGCTTTTCTCGCTCAAATAGCGTTATTCCGACCTGAAAATGACAGAATATGAGTATTTTAGATTCATTTGTATTTATTTGTCAAACTGTCATAGAATGACATTTCCACTTTAGAAACATCAATTCTTGCATGTTTTTGAAGGACAGCATGGTTTATTTTGAATTCGTGTTGAGTTAGTGTGAAAAGTGCAGTATATGTTCATTTTGTGCTTTTCTCGCTCAAATAGCGTTATTCCGACCTGAAAATGACAGAATATGAGTATTTTAGATTCATTTGTATTTATTTGTCAAACTGTCATAGAATGACATTTCCACTTTAGAAACATCAATTCTTGCATGTTTTTGATGGACAGCATGGTTTATTTTGAATTCGTGTTGAGTTAGTGTGAAAAGTGCAGTACATGTTCATTTTGTGCTTTTCTCGCTCAAATAGCGTTATTCCGACCTGAAAATGACAGAATATGAGTATTTTAGATTCATTTGTATTTATTTGTCAAACTGTCATAGAATGACATTTCCACTTTAGAAACATCAATTCTTGCATGTTTTTGAAGGACAGCATGGTGTATTTTGAATTCGTGTTGAGTTAGTGTGAAAAGTGCAGTATATGTTCATTTTGTGCTTTTCTCGCTCAAATAGCGTTATTCCGACCTGAAAATGACAGAATATGAGTATTTTAGATTCATTTGTATTTATTTGTCAAACTGTCATAGAATGACATTTCCACTTGAGAAACATCAATTCTTGCATGTTTTTGAAGGACAGCATGGTTTATTTTGAATTCGTGTTGAGTTAGTGTGAAAAGTGCAGTATATGTTCATTTTGTGCTTTTCTCGCTCAAATAGCGTTATTCCGACCTGAAAATGACAGAATATGAGTATTTTAGATTCATTTGTATTTATTTGTCAAACTGTCATAGAATGACATTTCCACTTTAGAAACATCAATTCTTGCATGTTTTTGAAGGACAGCATGGTTTATTTTGAATTCGTGTTGAGTTAGTGTGAAAAGTGCAGTATATGTTCATTTTGTGCTTTTCTCGCTCAAATAGCGTTATTCCGACCTGAAAATGACAGAATATGACTATTTTAGATTCATTTGTATTTATTTGTCAAACTGTCATAGAATGACATTTCCACTTTAGAAACATCAATTCTTGCATGTTTTTGAAGGACAGCATGGTTTATTTTGAATTCGTGTTGAGTTAGTGTGAAAAGTGCAGTATATGTTCATTTTGTGCTTTTCTCGCTCAAATAGCGTTATTCCGACCTGAAAATGACAGAATATGAGTATTTTAGATTCATTTGTATTTATTTGTCAAACTGTCATAGAATGACATTTCCACTTTAGAAACATCAATTCTTGCATGTTTTTGAAGGACAGCATGGTTTATTTTGAATTCGTGTTGAGTTAGTGTGAAAAGTGCAGTATATGTTCATTTTGTGCTTTTCTCGCTCAAATAGCGTTATTCCGACCTGAAAATGACAGAATATGAGTATTTTAGATTCATTTGTATTTATTTGTCAAACTGTCATAGAATGACATTTCCACTTTAGAAACATCAATTCTTGCATGTTTTTGAAGGACAGCATGGTTTATTTTGAATTCGTGTTGAGTTAGTGTGAAAAGTGCAGTATATGTTCATTTTGTGCTTTTCTCGCTCAAATAGCGTTATTCGGACCTGAAAATGACAGAATATGAGTATTTTAGATTCATTTGTATTTATTTGTCAAACTGTCATAGAATGACATTTCCACTTTAGAAACATCAATTCTTGCATGTTTTTGAAGGACAGCATGGTTTATTTTGAATTCGTGTTGAGTTAGTGTGAAAAGTGCAGTATATGTTCATTTTGTGCTTTTCTCGCTCAAATAGCGTTATTCCGACCTGAAAATGACAGAATATGAGTATTTTAGATTCATTTGTATTTATTTGTCAAACTGTCATAGAATGACATTTCCACTTTAGAAACATCAATTCTTGCATGTTTTTGAAGGACAGCATGGTTTATTTTGAATTCGTGTTGAGTTAGTGTGAAAAGTGCAGTATATGTTCATTTTGTGCTTTTCTCGCTCAAATAGCGTTATTCGGACCTGAAAATGACAGAATATGAGTATTTTAGATTCATTTGTATTTATTTGTCAAACTGTCATAGAATGACATTTCCACTTTAGAAACATCAATTCTTGCATGTTTTTGAAGGACAGCATGGTTTATTTTGAATTCGTGTTGAGTTAGTGTGAAAAGTGCAGTATATGTTCATTTTGTGCTTTTCTCGCTCAAATAGCGTTATTCCGACCTGAAAATGACAGAATATGAGTATTTTAGATTCATTTGTATTTATTTGTCAAACTGTCATAGAATGACATTTCCACTTTAGAAACATCAATTCTTGCATGTTTTTGAAGGACAGCATGGTTTATTTTGAATTCGTGTTGAGTTAGTGTGAAAAGTGCAGTATATGTTCATTTTGTGCTTTTCTCGCTCAAATAGCGTTATTCCGACCTGAAAATGACAGAATATGAGTATTTTAGATTCATTTGTATTTATTTGTCAAACTGTCATAGAATGACATTTCCACTTTAGAAACATCAATTCTTGCATGTTTTTGAAGGACAGCATGGTTTATTTTGAATTCGTGTTGAGTTAGTGTGAAAAGTGCAGTATATGTTCATTTTGTGCTTTTCTCGCTCAAATAGCGTTATTCCGACCTGAAAATGACAGAATATGAGTATTTTAGATTCATTTGTATTTATTTGTCAAACTGTCATAGAATGACATTTCCACTTTAGAAACATCAATTCTTGCATGTTTTTGAAGGACAGCATGGTTTATTTTGAATTCGTGTTGAGTTAGTGTGAAAAGTGCAGTATATGTTCATTTTGTGCTTTTCTCGCTCAAATAGCGTTATTCGGACCTGAAAATGACAGAATATGAGTATTTTAGATTCATTTGTATTTATTTGTCAAACTGTCATAGAATGACATTTCCACTTTAGAAACATCAATTCTTGCATGTTTTTGAAGGACAGCATGGTTTATTTTGAATTCGTGTTGAGTTAGTGTGAAAAGTGCAGTATATGTTCATTTTGTGCTTTTCTCGCTCAAATAGCGTTATTCCGACCTGAAAATGACAGAATATGAGTATTTTAGATTCATTTGTATTTATTTGTCAAACTGTCATAGAATGACATTTCCACTTTAGAAACATCAATTCTTGCATGTTTTTGAAGGACAGCATGGTTTGTTTTGAATTCGTGTTGAGTTAGTGTGAAAAGTGCAGTATATGTTCATTTTGTGCTTTTCTCGCTCAAATAGCGTTATTTTGACCTGAAAATGACAGAATATGAGTATTTTAGATTCATTTGTATTTATTTGTCAAACTGTCATAGAATGACATTTCCACTTTAGAAACATCAATTCTTGCATGCTTTTGAAGGACAGCATGGTTTATTTTGAATTCGTGTTGAGTTAGTGTGAAAAGTGCAGTATATGTTCATTTTGTGCTTTTCTCGCTCAAATAGCGTTATTCCGACCTGAAAATGACAGAATATGAGTATTTTAGATTCATTTGTATTTATTTGTCAAACTGTCATAGAATGACATTTCCACTTTAGAAACATCAATTCTTGCATGTTTTTGAAGGACAGCATGGTTTATTTTGAATTCGTGTTGAGTTAGTGTGAAAAGTGCAGTATATGTTCATTTTGTGCTTTTCTCGCTCAAATAGCGTTATTCGGACCTGAAAATGACAGAATATGAGTATTTTAGATTCATTTGTATTTATTTGTCAAACTGTCATAGAATGACATTTCCACTTTAGAAACATCAATTCTTGCATGTTTTTGAAGGACAGCATGGTTTATTTTGAATTCGTGTTGAGTTAGTGTGAAAAGTGCAGTATATGTTCATTTTGTGCTTTTCTCGCTCAAATAGCGTTATTCCGACCTGAAAATGACAGAATATGAGTATTTTAGATTCATTTGTATTTATTTGTCAAACTGTCATAGAATGACATTTCCACTTTAGAAACATCAATTCTTGCATGTTTTTGAAGGACAGCATGGTTTATTTTGAATTCGTGTTGAGTTAGTGTGAAAAGTGCAGTATATGTTCATTTTGTGCTTTTCTCGCTCAAATAGCGTTAATTTGACCTGAAAATGACAGAATATGAGTATTTTAGATTCATTTGTATTTATTTGTCAAACTGTCATAGAATGACATTTCCACTTTAGAAACATCAATTCTTGCATGCTTTTGAAGGACAGCATGGTTTATTTTGAATTCGTGTTGAGTTAGTGTGAAAAGTGCAGTATATGTTCATTTTGTGCTTTTCTCGCTCAAATAGCGTTATTCGGACCTGAAAATGACAGAATATGAGTATTTTAGATTCATTTGTATTTATTTGTCAAACTGTCATAGAATGACATTTCCACTTTAGAAACATCAATTCTTGCATGTTTTTGAAGGACAGCATGGTTTATTTTGAATTCGTGTTGAGTTCGTGTGAAAAGTGCAGTATATGTTCATTTTGTGCTTTTCTCGCTCAAATAGCGTTATTCCGACCTGAAAATGACAGAATATGAGTATTTTAGATTCATTTGTATTTATTTGTCAAACTGTCATAGAATGACATTTCCACTTGAGAAACATCAATTCTTGCATGTTTTTGAAGGACAGCATGGTTTATTTTGAATTCGTGTTGAGTTAGTGTGAAAAGTGCAGTATATGTTCATTTTGTGCTTTTCTCGCTCAAATAGCGTTATTCCGACCTGAAAATGACAGAATATGAGTATTTTAGATTCATTTGTATTTATTTGTCAAACTGTCATAGAATGACATTTCCACTTTAGAAACATCAATTCTTGCATGTTTTTGAAGGACAGCATGGTTTGTTTTGAATTCGTGTTGAGTTAGTGTGAAAAGTGCAGTATATGTTCATTTTGTGCTTTTCTCGCTCAAATAGCGTTAATTTGACCTGAAAATGACAGAATATGAGTATTTTAGATTCATTTGTATTTATTTGTCAAACTGTCATAGAATGACATTTCCACTTTAGAAACATCAATTCTTGCATGCTTTTGAAGGACAGCATGGTTTATTTTGAATTCGTGTTGAGTTAGTGTGAAAAGTGCAGTATATGTTCATTTTGTGCTTTTCTCGCTCAAATAGCGTTATTCGGACCTGAAAATGACAGAATATGAGTATTTTAGATTCATTTGTATTTATTTGTCAAACTGTCATAGAATGACATTTCCACTTTAGAAACATCAATTCTTGCATGTTTTTGAAGGACAGCATGGTTTATTTTGAATTCGTGTTGAGTTAGTGTGAAAAGTGCAGTACATGTTCATTTTGTGCTTTTCTCGCTCAAATAGCGTTATTCCGACCTGAAAATGACAGAATATGAGTATTTTAGATTCATTTGTATTTATTTGTCAAACTGTCATAGAATGACATTTCCACTTTAGAAACATCAATTCTTGCATGTTTTTGAAGGACAGCATGGTTTATTTTGAATTCGTGTTGAGTTAGTGTGAAAAGTGCAGTATATGTTCATTTTGTGCTTTTCTCGCTCAAATAGCGTTATTCCGACCTGAAAATGACAGAATATGAGTATTTTAGATTCATTTGTATTTATTTGTCAAACTGTCATAGAATGACATTTCCACTTTAGAAACATCAATTCTTGCATGTTTTTGAAGGACAGCATGGTTTGTTTTGAATTCGTGTTGAGTTAGTGTGAAAAGTGCAGTATATGTTCATTTTGTGCTTTTCTCGCTCAAATAGCGTTATTTTGACCTGAAAATGACAGAATATGAGTATTTTAGATTCATTTGTATTTATTTGTCAAACTGTCATAGAATGACATTTCCACTTTGGAATATCAAGTCTTGCATGTTTTTGAAGGACAGCATGGTTTGTTTTGAATTCGTGTTGAGTTAGTGTGAAAAGTGCAGTATATGTTCATTTTGTGCTTTTCTCGCTCAAATAGCGTTATTTTGACCTGAAAATGACAAAATATGAGTATTTTAGATTCATGTGTTTTTATGCATCAAACTGTCTGAGAATGACAATTCCACTGTAGAAACATCAAGTCTTGCATGTTTTTGAAGTGCAGCATGGTTTGTTTTGAATTCGTGCTGAGTTAGTGTGAAAAGTGCAGTATATGTTCATTTTGTGCTTTTCTCGCTCAAATAGCGTTATTTTGACCTGAAAATGACAGAATATGAGTATTTTAGATTCATTTGTATTTATTTGTCAAACTGTCATAGAATGACATTTCCACTTTAGAAACATCAATTCTTGCATGTTTTTGAAGGACAGCATGGTTTATTTTGAATTCGTGTCGAGTTAGTGTGAAAACTGCAGTATATGTTCATTTTGTGCTTTTCTCGCTCAAATAGCGTTATTTTGACCTGAAAATGACGGAATATGAGTATTTTAGATTCATGTGTTTTTATGCATCAAACTGTCTGAGAATGACATTTCCACTTTAGAAACATCAATTCTTGCATGTTTTTGAAGGACAGCATGGTTTGTTTTGAATTCGTGTTGAGTTAGTGTGAAAAGTGCAGTATATGTTCATTTTGTGCTTCTCTCGCTCAAATAGCGTTATTTTGACCTGAAAATGACAGAATATGAGTATTTTAGATTCATGTGTTTTTATGCATCAAACTGTCTGAGAATGACAATTCCACTGTAGAAACATCAAGTCTTGCATGTTTTTGAAGTGCAGCATGGTTTGTTTTGAATTCGTGCTGAGTTAGTGTGAAAAGTGCAGTATATGTTCATTTTGTGCTTTTCTCGCTCAAATAGCGTTATTTTGACCTGAAAATGACAGAATATGAGTATTTTAGATTCATTTGTATTTATTTGTCAAACTGTCATAGAATGACATTTCCACTTTAGAAACATCAATTCTTGCATGTTTTTGAAGGACAGCATGGTTTGTTTTGAATTCGTGTCGAGTTAGTGTGAAAAGTGCAGTATATGTTCATTTTGTGCTTTTCTCGCTCAAATAGCGTTATTTTGACCTGAAAATGACAGAATATGAGTATTTTAGATTCATGTGTTTTTATGCATCAAACTGTCTGAGAATGACATTTCCACTGTAGAAACATCAAGTCTTGCATGTTTTTGAAGGACAGCATGGTTTATTTTGAATTCCTGTTGAGTTAGTGTGAAAAGTGCAACATATATTCATTTTGTGCTTTTCTCGCTCAAATAGCGTTATTTTGACCGGAAAATGACAGAATGTGATTGTTTTAGATTCATGTGTTTTTATGCATCAAAGTGTCTGAGAATGACAATTCCACTGTAGAAACATCAAGTCTTGCATGTTTTTGAAGGACAGCATGGTTTATTTTGAATTCCTGTTGAGTTAGTGTGAAAATTGCAACAAGTGTTCAATTTGTGCTTATCTCGCTCAAATAGCGTCTTTTTGTGCTTTTCTTGCTCAAATGCGTTATTCTGACTGGGAAATGACATGAATGTGATTATTTTATATTCTTTTGTTTTTATTTGTCAAATTGTCAGAATGACAATTCCACTTTAGAAACATCAAGTCTTGCATGTTTTTGAAGGACAGCATGGGTTATTTTGAATTCGTGTTGAGTTAGTGTGATAAGAGCAACAAGTGTTCATTTTGTCCTTATCTCGCTAAATAGCATCATCGTGTTTGAGCAAGACAACATGAACCCATAGATGTTTAACAGTAACTTAAAAGAAGCCAAATTAAGACATTTTGTCCACCAAAAACATTCACATTTGAGCGTATCTCAAGTGGAATTCTCATTCTAAGAGACCTTGACGTTGATAAAAAAACAAATGGTAACTCTCATCTAATTTTACTGTCAATATCATTACACATGGGCGAAAGGAGAACTAAATGAACATGTAATGAACATTTTCAGTAACTGAAAAAAAGTGATATTAATCCATGTTGTCCTTTAAAAACATTCACGTTTGAGTTTGTCTCAAATGGATATCTTATTCTAAGATAGTTTGACATAAAAATTAATCTGATTTTCCTGTCAAAATCACATTGTATGAATGAGACAAGCACAACATCAACACTTGAATTATTGACGGAAACTGTGACGGAAGTCAAATTAAAACATGTTGTCCGTCCTTGACATTCACAGTTGAATGTTTCTCAAGTAGAAGTGTCATGTTAAGACAGTTTGACACATAAAAACAAATGAACCATTAATAGTGATTTTACTGTCAAAGTCACACTACATGAGCGAGACAAGTACTGCAAAAACACTTGTATTTTTCACAGTAACTGTGAAGAAAGTCAAATTAAAACATGTTGTCCTTCATAAACATTCAAAGTTGAATGTTTCTAAAGTGGAATTGTCATTCTGAGACAGTGTGACACAAAACAAATGTATCTTAAATGGTGACGCTCATTTGATTTTACAGTCAAAATCACACTACATGAGTGACAGGAGCACAACATCATTGTATCATTGGATTTTTCACAAAAACAGTGACGGAAATCAAATTAAAACATGTCATTCAGAAACATTCACAGTTGAATGTTTCTAAAGTGGAATTGTCATTCTGAGACAGTGTGACACAAAACAACAAATGAATCTTAAATGGTGACGCTCATTTTTATTTTATAGTCAAAATCACACTACATGAGCGAGACAAGCACAACATCAACAATTGTATTTTTCACAGTAGCCGTGACGGAAATCAAATTGAAACATTTTGTCCTTCATAAACATTCACAGTTGAATGTTTCTAAAGTGGAACTGTCATTCTGAGACAGTGTGACACATAAAAACAAATGAATCTTAAATGGTGACGCTCATTTGATTTCACAGTCAAAATCACACTACATGAGTGACAGGATCACAACATCAACACTTGCATTTTTCACAGTAACCATGAAGAAAGTCAAATTAAAACATGTTGTCCCTCACAAAAATTCAAAGCAGAATGTTTCTAAAGTGGAATTGTCATTCTGAGACAGTGTGACACATAAAAACAAATGAATCTTAAATGGTGACGCTCATTTTTATTTTACAGTCACAATCACAGTACATGAGCGAGACAAGCACAAACTGAACACTTGTCGTACTGTTCAGAGTAACTGAAAAACAAGTCAAATTAAACAATGCTGTCCTTTGAAAACACTCATATTTGAGTGTTTCTGAAGTGGAATTGTCATTCTGAGACAGTGTGACACATAAAAACAAATGAATCTTAAATGGTGACGCTCATTTTTATTTTACAGTCACAGTACATGAGCGAGACAAGCACAAACTGAACACTTGTCGTACTGTTCAGAGTAACTGAAAAACAAGTCAAACTAAACAATGCTGTCCTTTGAAAACACTCATATTTGAGTGTTTCTGAAGTGGAATTGTCATTCTGAGACAGTATGAGACATAAACAAATGAATCTTAAATGGTGACGCTCATTTGATTTTACAATCAAAACCACTCTACATGAGTGACAGGAGCACAACATCAACATTGTATTTTTCACAGTAACTGTGAGGGAAGTCAAATTAAAACATGTTGTCCCTCATAAACATTCACAATTGAATGTTTCTAAAGTGGAATTGTCATTCTGAGACAGTGTGACACATAAAAACAAATGAATCTTAAATGGTGACGCTCATTTTTATTTTACAGTCACAATCACAGTACATGAGCGAGACAAGCACAAACTGAACACTTGTCGTACTGTTCAGAGTAACTGAAAAACAAGTCAAATTAAACAATGCTGTCCTTTGAAAACACTCATATTTGAGTGTTTCTGAAGTGGAATTGTCATTCTGAGACAGGATGAGACATAAACAAATGAATCTTAAATGGTGACGCTCATTTGATTTTACAATCAAAACCACTCTACATGAGTGACAGGAGCACAACATCAACATTGTATTTTTCACAGTAACCGTGAGGGAAGTCAAATTAAAACATGTTGTCCCTCATAAACATTCACAATTGAATGTTTCTAAAGTGGAATTGTCATTCTGAGACAGTGTGACACATAAAACAAATGAATCTTAAATGGTGACGCTCATTTGATTTTACAGTCAAAATCACACTACATGAGCGAGACAAGCACCACATCAACATTTGTATTTTTCACAGCAACCTTGAAGAAAGTCAAATTAAAACATATTGTCCTTCATAAACATTCACAGTTGAATGTTTCTAAAGTGGAATTGTGATTCTGAGACAGTGTGACATAAAAACAAATGAATCTTACATGGTGACGCTCATTTGATTTCACCATCAAAATCACACTACATGAGTGACAGGAGCACAACATCAACACTTGGATTTTTCACAGTAACCGTGAAGAAAGTTAAATTAAAACATGTTGTCCTTCAAAAAAATTCAAAGCTGAATGTTTCTAAAGTGGAATTGTCATTCTGAAACAGTGTTACACATAAAAACAAATGAATCTTAAATGGTGACGCTCATTTGATTTTACAGTCAAACTCACACTACATGAGCGAGACAAGCACAAACTGAACACTTGTCGTACTGTTCAGAGTATCTGAAAAACAAGTCAAATTAAACAATGCTGTCCTTCAGAAACACTCAAATGTGAGTGTTTCTAAAGTGGAACTGTCATTCTGAGACAGTGTTACACATGAAAACAAATTAATCTTGAATGGTGACCCTCATTTGATTTTACAGTCAAAATCACACTACATGAGTGACAGGAGCATAACATCAACACTACTATTTTTCACAGTATCTGAAAAAGAAGTCAAATTAAACAATGTTGTCCTCTAAGAACATTCACATTTGAGTGTTTCTCAGGTGGAATTGTCATTCTGAGACAGTGTGACACATAAAAACAAATGAATCTTAAATGGTGACGCTCATTTGATTTTACAGTCAAAATCACACTACATGAGCGACAGGAGCACAACATCAACACCTGCATTTTTCACAGTAACTGTGAATGAAATCAAATTAAAACATGTTGTCCTTCATAAACATTCACATTTGAGTGTTTCTCAAGTGGATTTGTCATTTTGAGACAGTGTGACACATAAAAATAAATGAGGAGGACAATATCAACATATATTTTTCACAGCAACTGCGAAGGAAGTCAAATTAAAACATATTGTCTTTAATAAACATTCACAGTTGAATATTTGTAAAGTGGAATTGTCATTCTGAGACAGTGTGACACATGAAAACAAATGAATCTTAAACGGTGACGCCAATTTGATTTAACAGTCAATATCACACGACATGAGCAACAGGAGGACAATATCAACACTGATATTTTTCACAGTAACTGTGAAGGAAGTCAAATTAAACAATGCTGTCCTGTAAAAACATTCACATTTGAGTGTTTCTCAAGTGGAATTGTCATTCTGAGACAGTGTGACACATAAAAACAAATGAATCTTAAATGGTGACGCTCATTTTTATTTTACAGTCACAATCACAGTACATGAGCGAGACAAGCACAAACTGAACACTTGTCGTACTGTTCAGAGTAACTGAAAAACAAGTCAAATTAAACAATGCTGTCCTTTGAAAACACTCATATTTGAGTGTTTCTGAAGTGGAATTGTCATTCTGAGACAGTGTGACACATAAAAACAAATGAATCTTAAATGGTGACGCTCATTTGATTTTACAATCAAAACCACTCTACATGAGTGACAGGAGCACAACATCAACATTGTATTTTTCACAGTAACTGTGAGGGAAGTCAAATTAAAACATGTTGTCCCTCATAAACATTCACAATTGAATGTTTCTAAAGTGGAATTGTCATTCTGAGACAGTGTGACACATAAAAACAAATGAATCTTAAATGGTGACGCTCATTTTTATTTTACAGTCAAAATCACACTACATGAGTGACAGGAGCATAACATCAACACTTCTATTTTTCACAGTATCTGAAAAAGAAGTCAAATTAAACAATGTTGTCCTCTAAGAACATTCACATTTGAGTGTTTCTCAGGTGGAATTGTCATTCTGAGACAGTGTGACACATAAAAACAAATGAATCTTAAATGGTGACGCTCATTTGATTTTACAGTCAAAATCACACTACATGAGCGACAGGAGCACAACATCAACACCTGTATTTTTCACAGTAACTGTGAATGAAATCAAATTAAAACATGTTGTCCTTCATAAACATTCACATTTGAGTGTTTCTCAAGTGGATTTGTCATTTTGAGACAGTGTGACACATAAAAATAAATGAGGAGGACAATATCAACATATATTTTTCACAGCAACTGCGAAGGAAGTCAAATTAAAACATATTGTCTTTAATAAACATTCACAGTTGAATATTTGTAAAGTGGAATTGTCATTCTGAGACAGTGTGACACATGAAAACAAATGAATCTTAAACGGTGACGCCAATTTGATTTAACAGTCAATATCACACGACATGAGCAACAGGAGGACAATATCAACACTTATATTTTTCACAGTAACTGTGAAGGAAGTCAAATTAAACAATGCTGTCCTGTAAAAACATTCACATTTGAGTGTTTCTCAAGTGGAATTGTCATTCTGAGACAGTGTGACACATAAAAACAAATGAATCTTAAATGGTGACGCTCATTTTTATTTTACAGTCACAATCACAGTACATGAGCGAGACAAGCACAAACTGAACACTTGTCGTACTGTTCAGAGTAACTGAAAAACAAGTCAAATTAAACAATGCTGTCCTTTGAAAACACTCATATTTGAGTGTTTCTGAAGTGGAATTGTCATTCTGAGACAGTGTGACACATAAAAACAAATGAATCTTAAATGGTGACGCTCATTTGATTTTACAATCAAAACCACTCTACATGAGTGACAGGAGCACAACATCAACATTGTATTTTTCACAGTAACTGTGAGGGAAGTCAAATTAAAACATGTTGTCCCTCATAAACATTCACAATTGAATGTTTCTAAAGTGGAATTGTCATTCTGAGACAGTGTGACACATAAAAACAAATGAATCTTAAATGGTGACGCTCATTTTTATTTTACAGTCAAAATCACACTACATGAGTGACAGGAGCATAACATCAACACTTCTATTTTTCACAGTATCTGAAAAAGAAGTCAAATTAAACAATGTTGTCCTCTAAGAACATTCACATTTGAGTGTTTCTCAGGTGGAATTGTCATTCTGAGACAGTGTGACACATAAAAACAAATGAATCTTAAATGGTGACGCTCATTTGATTTTACAGTCAAAATCACACTACATGAGCGACAGGAGCACAACATCAACACCTGTATTTTTCACAGTAACTGTGAATGAAATCAAATTAAAACATGTTGTCCTTCATAAACATTCACATTTGAGTGTTTCTCAAGTGGATTTGTCATTTTGAGACAGTGTGACACATAAAAATAAATGAGGAGGACAATATCAACATATATTTTTCACAGCAACTGCGAAGGAAGTCAAATTAAAACATATTGTCTTTAATA